>NC_069103.1:4433675-4737134 GCF_947172395.1 Bicyclus anynana | reverse complement strand
ACCTTCTTCGCACGCTTACCTGCGTCGAATCGTCCGAATTTGCGTTCAGATTATAATGAATTCTAAAATTCGTTTCTTTCGACGTGGCCGACGCGTTCGGCTTGGATAAGTGTGCGATCATCTTTACATGTTAATGTGTTTAAGTTTTACAAATTACCTCCTCATTTTAATTCATTACGTGTGTCAATTTTGGCTGTTATTTTCTATTCAGTTAACTTTAATAGAATTATTTCGTTTATCTTTTAATTTACAACAACTCCAGTTGTAGTAAACGGACTTCTTATGTTGTGACAAACTTCGAATCGAGCTAGATAAGGTCTGCCGGCTTATTCACTTATTTGTTCTTTATTATCAACCTATTAAAATAAACATCAAATAAATTGACAAAATGCCATTTACCTACTGTTTGATATCCACCAGTAAGCACTGGATGATATCTTATATATAAAAATGTTTGTTCCCATACTCCTCTGAAACGGCTTGGCCAATTCTTATGAAATTTTATATGCATATTCAGTAGGTCTGAGAATCGGCCAACCTTTTTTTGAAAGTTTAAGTGTTTAGGTTTGGGAAAGTTTAGGTTTTAGGGGTTTAAAAATTTCCCTAGGGTAGGGGTAGGGAGGGATAGGGATGAAGTGCACATAAGTCAAAGCGAAGCTTGACCGGGTCCGTTAGTTTTTAACTTTGACCCACTTCCTGGTCTTCGATTAGGAAGAAATTTTGCACACGCTCTGAGTTCTTATGACAATACATGACTAGCTAAGAAACATTATTACAAATCCAATATGGCGGCCTCCCCAAGATGGTGGACTGATACCTCACATCTGAAGTGAACGCCTCTTAAATGGTGAAATAGGGCTTGAAAGTTTACATTTAGTTTGCAATAAAGACATAATTTAACGCGAATGACAATGCGGGCGTCCTCTAGTTATTTGATATAGTCGACTTTGTTGGCGATAATACCTCCTGTGTGCCTAGTGGCAGTTTTTATGCTGTGACGATCGCGTGACCGTAAACGCGAATTTCCAAGGAATTGAAACAGCGCCATCTAGTGGTACTGCTACACAGCTGTTTGAATTCCTTAGAAATTCGCGTTTACGGTTACGCGACAGCCAGAGTACGAAAACATTGAAAACGAACACAGATTTTCATTGCTTACCGTCACGGTACATGTTACGGAAAGAAAAACTTCAGTTGGACTTAAATCCGCTAGTTACTTATTCATATAAATAGTCACTATAAAAGGACTATAAATTAGACTATACATCGAAACTAATTATTACTCGGAATATGTATTAAACGGGTAGTAAATAAAGTAATAAAACCTTACGTTTGTACCTACGTATAGGACTAAAACAACACAACCTGCGTCAATCCGCATGTTATTCGAACACAATTTAGGTACTTACCCTATAGAACGCTAGCCTGAGATACCCAGACCTTCTTTTATTTATTATTATTTTTTTACCTCATTTTATGAAGGCGAAAGGAGGTCGGCCACTTATACCATGGCCAAAATAAGCCAAATAAGCTCCATTTATCATTTATATTATTTTTTAACAAAAAATAACACAAAATCAAATAATCATATCCGATATTAAGTTAATAAGTTATTAGTCTGTGGTGTAAGTTTAACAAGTTATTCATATATGGTAATGACACACAGGTTAAAAATATAGTTGAATGACTTTACAGTGACACTTGACTATTTGTCTTTATTGTGTTTGTCATCTAAACAAGCTCCGGATTAGTGATAACTCTATCTTTGAGTGTGGTTTGGATGAAGGCACTGTTACTCATCTCCTTTTTAACTGTCCCAGACTTCTTCATCCTCTCTATGACGTTCTTCCCCCAAAAGTCCCTCGTCCTTTAAGTGTTAAATGTTTGTTAATGTTTGTGTTTAGTCCATATTGTAGATTTTTATGTAAATATGTAGAATGTAATAAGATTAAATTGTAATATATGTTTATACTATGTAAATTATTTTAAATATTTTGTTAATATTAATATATGTTATTTGTGTTGTTATAGGTTAGGAACTAACAAAAATATTATTTAATAGTAACTATCTAGTAGATTCTCAAAATTGAACTTGTCAGCTTTCACCAAACAATCTCCTTCGTGCCTTCTCCATCTACTCGACACTGGCGAGATAAACCGTGCCCAGTTAGCACAAATGAAAGCCATAAAGAAGAATTGAATTGAATTGAATTGTGTTTGTCACAAGTCTGTGTATGGTTTAAAAGGGCTAAAACCCCAAGACCCCAAACAGTTAAAAGAATACCGGAACGGATTCAAAAAGGCATTTTAAAATAATTATATTTTATTTATTCTGCTTAAAAAATAAATTGTTATAGTTATAATTGAATCTTCGAAAAATTAACAATTTTTTCATGAAGTTCTTAACAATGGACATTTCCAAGTTAAATTTGACCGACCTTCAAACTTTGACTTCCTTTGTCAGCTATTACATTAGGCCAATTCTGGAGTGTAGACTGTAGTTGGTGGCTTTGAAATGTAGCAGGTTTCATTGGTTCAGACCAGATCTTCATTTGTATAAGTAAAAATAATTTTTACCGGCTATAAGGGTTTAGTTTCGTGGCAACAATTCGGTAGAAACCCTTAAAGAATCTTTGAAGAAAATTCCAAGGGTGTTTTTTAAATAGTTGCCGCGAAGCTAACAGTTTCGAGTCTGAGGCATGAATTCTTATATTATACCTACCGAGAAAATTATTAAATAAAATACGCTTAATGCTTAGACAGTTGAAAGTCTAATTGAAGGACTGGACTCTTGGGACCTGCTGTTGCCCAAAGCCATCACAGTCCTTACTATGGCTATCTTTATCTATGGCAAGAGTAATTAAAGAGTAAGTCAACCTTCATAAAAATAGGTATGTCTGGCTAACGCAGGCCCTCAAATTTAATAAATATTCATGCTAACGGACGTTTGTTAAAGAATAACTACCTTTTGGCGCCTCTTGCGTACTATACAACTCGGAACTACCTGATGAGGCCAAAAAACGAGTTGACCCATACGTAAAGCACCTCTCACACTAATGTGTTCCTCGAATGCGGGTGGTATTTACATTCATTAATTCATCATTACCAACCTATATTAGGCTCACTGCTGATCATGATTCTCCTCTCAGAATGAGAGGGGTTAGGCCAATAGTCCACCTAGCTGGCCCAATGCGAATTGGCAGACTTCCCACACGCGCAAAATTAAGAAAACTCTCAGGTTTCCTCACGCGTGACATTTAATTTCTTTAAATGTACCTCCAACTTTACAGTTGTGTGCATTTTAAGAAATTAAATATCACGTGTCTCAATCGGTGAAGGAAAACATCGTGAGGAAACCTGCATACCAGAGAATTTTCTTAATTCTGTGCGTGTGTGAAGTCTGCCAATCCCCGCATTAGGCCAGCTTGGTGGACTATTGGCCTTACCCCTTTCATTCTGAGACGAGATTCGAGCTCAGCAGTGGTCATTCGAGGTTATATCCACTAAGCTATTACGACTCTCATAAATATATTAATCTGTGTGAATTCGTACAGATCTAGAAAATAGCGCGAACAGACAGACAGACCGCTAGACATAGAAGAATTTAGCAATCTTCTTTATTTATTTATTATAATATTCATATACCTATGTAGATATTATATGGAAATTGTGCGTTAAGTATAAATCAGTCAGGTTTTTTTATTATAATTTTAACGATTAAAAACCTGATTCACTTGTTATGTATTGGATTAAATCAGGCTATTACGAGTTTATAAATAAAAATCGTTTTATTTAAATGTTTTATATTTAGTATTCATTAGGTAATTCGTATTTATATAGATGTAGGTGCGAATGTATCTAAAACGAAGCTGGTGGCAATATTGATCTGATATCTTTCCTAAATAATGTCGGCCACTGACGATCAAGTAGGTAGCGCTGCAGGCATGTGAGATTACTTGAATGACAGTAGCTGACAATACACATTTTGAATATTATTGACAATGTCTAGGGTAAGGTTGCCTAAAGTCGTTAATCGTACCTACCAACAGTGGCGTGCACTTCATAGATGCAAAAATGCACTGCCTACCCCAACGCTCAATACAAACCTATGTTGGACCACAGAACACATAGGTAAGTAGTTAGACAAGGAATTTTCCAATTTTTACTTATAGTGCATACCCTAGCTAAAAAACTTATGCACGCCACTGCCTACCAATATGGCAGTTCTTAAGGCCAAAATTATCCTACAGGAGTGTTTCATTAGGCTAGCCGCACACACGTTTCGTAAAGACGTTCTATGTCGAAATTCGTAACCCATGTAACAAGGTTACAATATAGGTATTTTCTTAGGGGAAATAAACTTTACTTACTTAACTTACTAGTCCTTAATTTACCTGTGACCATATTATTGTGTGCGTGCAGGGCTCTAACTAAAGTATCAAATTATTGTCATTGTATGACAAATGACAGCCACATCAATCAGTATATTTTAATAGATATTTATTATTCAAATGAAAATTAATTTTTTTTATTTGCTAAATCTCTGGTATGCAAATAAAGTTAAGATTATATTAAACTAGTTTATTAAAACACAGTATACGATTTTACATAATATTATGTATTTTTTTTTTGCATGTTTAATGAGTTATTTATTAATTTCTAGTATAAATAGCTGAACTTCCTTTGAAATGTTCTCTAAAATAAGCTGCCTCTTAAATCGCAATAGATATAATCTAAAATCCGTATTACAATCGACCTTCAACCATCTGTTTAATGGGTGAAAAGTGTTTTATATCAAATTTAGTAAGTTAAAAATATATTGCCTAAAACTTTTCCTGACCAAACTATTATTAACCATTAATTTGGCCAAGAGTTTTTGGCAACCTATACAACCTACTCGCAACATATTTTTTAACATCCTAATTTTGTTATAAAATACTTATACATTAAACAGGTGGGTGAAGGTCGTTTCTAATTCGGAACTTCTACTAATATGCTCGGTGGATCGTGTATTTATTTGGAAAAAAAAATAGATAGTTTTACTTGCATTATATGCAATACTTTCAGTGCTTTTATGTAATTCCTTAATTTATACATATTAAGGTTACATATATGTATTTGTAACCATATAAAACGCTTAAGCTAGGTTCTTAAAACATTTATAATGAAAAAAAAATTGTTTCTTAAAAAGTACATTAAGTATAATGTAACTTATGTTTAACAAACTTATACATATCGGTGTATATTTGCTATGATCTAGTATTTCAGACTAGTCTCAGGAAATAAACAAATGACTGATTGTGTATATGCATACATTTAGCCTTAGTATATACAAGTACATAAATGTTTATGTTTTTTTATACATTTAGCGAGTCATCAAGTAATAATTTTTATTCAGTAATTTGCCCTATACGATTTTACTGCCTAACTCAAATACTTGTTCTAATATCGTTTGTTGTTGACAAGGCCATAATTAAAATCTCTAATGCTAGTCACTCACCATCCGATAAGCTCACGTGACTGCAGCGCTAAAGGCTTGACGTCCGATAAAACTGTTGTTTGTTGGTCGCGATTTGCATGATGTCATGCATATTGCACATCGCGACTAACAGACGATCAGTTTTATTGGCTGTCAAGCCGTTAGCGCTGCAGGCATTTGAAGTTATTGGATCATCAGTGGCTGAATGAAGGAGGCAGACAAAGTCGCAGGCATCTTCTATAGTTATCATTAAATGAAAAATAATAATAAGATAATCTAATATGGCACATTAGTAATGATTGGTTCGTGAATAGCGATTTTAGTGTTAATAACTTAAACATAATAAGTTCATATATTGTTTCAAAGCGGAATTAATTTAACAAAAGTTTATTATACTCGTAGGTCATATGTTCTATTTTTTAATATACTGTTATACATACATGTAATGTACACACACATACATACACATACAGTCACCATTACCAATTACATATTTATTTACAAAAAGTGTAAATCTTCAATCAATTATAAATATTTCAATTATAAATTTTGAAATACTAAGATTCAAAGTGCTTATTTTTGTTAGAGTTAAGTGAAATAGTAGTTTATGTTTATGATAAAAATAATGTTATTTAAAGGAAAAATAAAAGCCAAGTAAGCAATTATAGTCGACCAACATACGAGTAATAGATAATTTGTTTTTATAAAAAAAAATCTAATAAATTAACAACGAATTTGTATGAAATTCTTGCGCCTCATTTATAAAAATAAAATTAACTTAGCTTAGAGATTCTAGAAATTTGGCATGACACCCATGCTATATATTAAAGTTTTTTTATTAGGAAAGAGTTCATTCTTTCAATAAGAAATCATAGGAAAATTCATCATTAGGACAACATCAAAATGAGGTTTTCCCAGGTTCTTTGTTTTTCAGGTTCTTTGTTTTTTAGGTTCTTTGTTTTTTCAGGATCTTTGTTTTCTCAGGATCTTTGTTTTCTTAGGTTCTTTTTTTGTCAGGTTCTTTGTTTTCTCAGGGTCTTTATTTTCTCAGGTTCTTTGTTTTATTAGGTTCTTTTGTTTAAGGTGCTTTGTTTTGTTAGGTTCTTTGTTTCTCAGGCTGTTTGTTTCTTTGATTCTTTGTTTTCTTAAGTTCTTTGTTTTCTTAGTTGTTTTCTCATGTGACTCCTCTTTAATTAGCTACGCCATCTTGCAGACCGATGTCCATTGTCTGGTGCACAACGTCCTCTTCGTCGTCTTCCCCGACCGCTAGATGGCGCTCCACTATCCCGGACACACAGTCCAGCCACCCTCGCCTGGCCATCGCTTTTATGACCCGTTTACGGAACACAACGATCAGCAGAAATATGAATATTCCTTGTAACGTGTTTAAAATGTCCGTTATGACCCTGAAAATAAATCACTATGTCTTAATATTACTTTTTTTTCTTAAGTTATAAATAACTTTCCCGTGTTTTTTGCAATAACAATTAAAACACAAACAGACACGGTTCGTTTATGATTGTACCAGCGGACGCCCGCGACTTCGTCTGCGTAGAATACAGCTTTTTGCTAATCTCGCAAAAGCCATGGATATTTTGGGATAAAAAGTAGCCTATTTGTTAATAAGGGCATAATCTGTCTTCGTTTTAAATTTCAGCCAAATCGGTTCAGTTATCGCGGCATTAAAGAGTTATATACATCCATACAAACTTTTGCGTTTATCTTATTCGTAGGATTATAATGGATTTTCAACAGATAGTTAAAGCTGTGAAAAAAGATAGTTTTGCTTACCAAACAACGTGAGGTCCATACAAGGAACTGATCATTTCAAACACCCACGGCAAACCCATTATGACGAACATACGAACAGTCATCCAGAATCTGTAAGTATAAAAAACCTCATATGTGATGAATCCGGCTCGAAGGACCACTTTGTAAGGGCCAGGCTTAATGAAAACCCAGATTTTACTTTTAAAAACAGCTTATAGAGGCAATGCATGCGGTGATAGTTTGGTAGTTCTCGAAAAAGTAGGTTTATTGTTTAAAAGGATTGTCTAAGTGCCAGCTATGACACCACATAGCTGGCACTTATGTACTGCGTCATGTTAGAGAAAATGCTTATTTTGGTTCTTTCGTTGCAGAAACTAGTAACTCGATCAACGTCTATAAAGTATAGAAATCCAAATGAATTTTCAACTATGTTATATATCCTACACATTTTGGAAAATTCGAAAAAAAAAGCCGAGCAAATTTTCTGGTACGGTCAATGTAAATGCTTCGGGAGGTCCGTTTTGGATGTCATAGCGGTAAAGTGTTACGAATTCCTTGATTATGGTTTGACGTGATAATGTCCAATAATGGTTTTGTGGTGTAATTGATCATATATTGTTTAGTGTGGGCATTTAGACCATGTCGAGAAGAGGATGGTGAGTGTTAATGCATTCTAAAAGGATCCATTAACCCAAGATCACAAGTCCTGCGATCTGCTCAAGTTGTTTCCTCCACCACAAAATGATGCTACGATGCCTGTCGCTGCTACCCGTCGCGTACAAGCGCCTTTGTATGTATAAACCGAAGGCTTCCTTCGTTAAAGATCGTTCCTTTACACACCAAATACATTGTCTGGGTCTATATACTTACTTTAAGTAAACAAACTATAAAAAATATATTAATAACTGTGAGAAAGTTAACTTAAGTTAAGTTTTAAGAAATTAAATATCACGTGTCTCTAACGACAAAGGAAAATATCGTGAGGAAACCTGCATACCAGAGAATATTTTTCAATTCTCTGCGTGTGTGAAGTCTGCCAATCCGCATTGGTCTAGCGTTTTGGACTATAAGCCTAAACCCTCTCATTCTCAGAGGAGGCTCGAGCTCAGCATTGAGCCGAATATGGGTTGATAATGATATGAGAAAGTAATTGATATCTTACTTGTACTTAAGAGCCTTTATGTGACTTGAAGAGAAGGAGTTCCGCCAAAGATGTACCGATATGTAGACGAATATGCAAATGTTGGCCAGCGTGAGGATGGACATGACGCTGTACATGTATTGCCATTGGAACCGGGAACCTGGAATCAAGTTTATAATATATGAACTATCCAGGTTAATCTTTGGCTGTACCAATTTTAATGGGACTTTAAATTCTCTTTTACACAAATCCCGCGGAAACTGCATTTTCCGTTATAAAAAGTAATCAATATGTTGCTCAAAATCCTCATCTATCTTCCATTGAAAGTGCCATTAAAATCGTACCAGCCGTTCTAAAGATTATTTCGGAATAGAGAAAGACAGACAAATTGATCGTGTGTTTGTATAGTGTAAATAACTATAAGAACTTGACAAAATACAGTTATTTTGAAATCTAAGACAGTTACTTCAATTTTATTAAAAAAAGAAAAACCTAGCTGCGTTTGCTGTGGGCTCTTCTCGGAAAAAGGCGCGAAAGTTCTGGGAAAATACTACCGCCATGCTAATTTCTGCCGCCAAGTCGTCGTCATCAACCCATATTCGGCTCACTGCTGGGCTCGAGTCTCCTCTCAGGATGAGAGGGGTTAGGCCAATAGTCCACCACGCTAGCCCAATGCGGATTGGCAGACTTCACACACGCAGAGAATTATGATAATTCTCTGGTATGCAGGTTTCCTCACGATGTTTTCCTTCACCGATGGAGACACGTGATATTTAATTTCTTAAAATGCACACAACTGAAAAGTTGGAGGTGCATGCCCCGGACCGGATTCGAACCCACACCCTCCGGAATCGGAAGCAGAGGTCATATCCACTGGGCTATCACAGCTCTGTATGCTGAATATTTGCTATGTCTTAAAAATATGATCAATATCCCGTTCTTCAGCAGTCTTTTACCTTTTCATGAAGAGTCCGGCTCCTTTACCACTGAGCTATTGAAGCATTGGCGGCATAAATACAGGCGAAATTAGGACTGGTTATAAAACAATTCTAAAACAATTAGATGTAAATACTTACTGAAAAACCAGCACGTGTTCAATCCAATACCAGGCTTACGATGGTAGCCCGGGAGGAAGTTGACAATCGCCATCGCAACCGTCAGTACTGTCGGACATCCCCAAGCGTACAGGGCGTACAAGGAAAAGTCTTTCCAACCGTAGTCTAATTTACTCGGTCGCCTGAAATATATGAATGATAACTTAGCGTTGGCTATTTTTTTGAGAAGGAAACTATCTATAATATGGGTATCAAATTCAAGGGCTAATCAAGAGGATTTTAAAATGGTATGTATGATATCATGGTCCTATTAATAAAACCTACAATTAGAAGAACGTTATTTATTAATTGCTATACAAAATGCACGAGCATTTTGTTAGGCAGTCGGGTTTATTTATTTTATTAATTATTGGTATTCGTTGTTATACTTACAACAAAAATACATCATCTGTGAAAATCTCAACTGTCTAACTATGAATGTTAATGCGATATATGTACGAGTGTTAGAAACTAGCTGACGCCGCGCGGTTTCACCCGCGTGGTTCCCGTTCCCGTAGGAGTATGGGCATAATGTATAGCCTATAGCCTTCCTCGATAAATGGGCTATCTAAGACTGAAAGAATTTTTCAAATCGGACCAGTAGTTCCAGAGATTAGCGCGTTCAACCAAACAAACAAACAAACTCTTTAGCTTTATATATTAAGTATAGAGTATAGATAGGGTCCCGTTTTACCCTTTGGGTACAGAACGTTAATGACTGCTACCGTTCCAGTAATTTATCTCATTTATTAAATTGAATATTTTTAGTTTTTCCAAATAAAACATTTTTGTCTCACAATACGCCTACGCGGTCTCAAGGATTGCCTTCTATCCAACCTGTGATCCAACTAAGTGAAATCTTGTTATTCTTTTCAAGGCTATTCGCTATATAATAACCTATTTTAATTTAATTAAAAAGTATCAACTCGCAGAATGTATTTTAATTTGATTGTAACGAATTAATTAAAATAATTAAGTATTATGCATATATGGTACGTATAAAATTCAAATATCTACTTATTTTATCACGAATATGAATGTAGGTATTTCATTGATAACACACTTTTATTTAATTATATGTACATATATGTACTAGTGAAATTTAATTAAATACAAACCTTATGCTCAAAAGAATTTGAATTGATATGGCGTTAGTCCAAAAGAAACTTGCTATTAAAAAGAAGTATGTAAGGAAACCTGAAAGAACAAAACAAAATTACAAGTTAATAGTCCGGTCAATTTAGACATTCGAAGTTACCTAAATTCCCACCAAGCTGAATATCGGTAAGATTGTTTAGAATATCATTAAAAATAAAATCTGAAAGTTCCCCATCTTTCCCCTGTAAGGAAAAAAAAAATATTCAAGGTCAAAGGTCAAAAAAATGAGTTTTTCGCGATTTTCAGTAATTAATTTGACTACTACAATTAAATATCAACACGATTACAAATAAGGCAGCGATCCCATTATGTCGAACTCGGAGCGACTGTCTATGGAGGGCGTCCATAGATTTGCACTATACGCGTAGTATGCATCGCATCAACCAGATTTTAGTATGCTTTGTATAGAAAGTCATACAAGTGCATCCACAGATCCGCATCGAGCGGATCGCAATCGAACGGATTTTATCTACCGTAAAATTAAAAATCCGTTTGATGCGGTGCGCCCGATGCGTATAGTGCAAATCAAAATTACAAGTTAATTTGACTACTACAATTAAATATCAACACGATTACAAATAAGGCAGCGTTCCCATTATGTCGGAGCGACTGTTTATGGTAGGCGTCTATAGGTTTGCACTATACGCATCGGACGCATCGCATCAAACAGATTTTAGTATACTTTGTATAGAAAGTCATACAAGGGCGTCCACTGATTTGTATCGAATGGATTTTATTTACCATAAAATTAAAAATCCGTTTGATGCTATGGAGACGTGCGTTGCGGATAAGTGGACGTCTATGTTTATCGTGCACTTAGAATAGTCGAGGCTTGCGTATTTAAATGGAGGTGTTCACATATATGTATAGTCTGGCAAGTTTGTTGATAAAACTCCCATGGTATGCGGGCGACGGGCGGAAAGTCAGCGAGGGTGTGAAATAGTGCGTGCGGGGAAGTGACGTGCATCAGTGTAGTTTTTCATTCATCGCCACACGCCCTCGCCCCGCGCGCAACATCGGAAGTGTTACGAACGAAGTTGCCAAGCTATACGGCACGACGATCGTCCACGACACCGTTTTTACTGTGACGATTGACGTTCAACGGTAAATATCGGTGTCGTTCAACGATAAAAGTTGTTATGGTGAGAGCAGCTGGACACTCGTCCAACGGTAAATTTTACTGTTCTAACATAGTGGGAACGAACCTTAATAGGGATAAAAGTTAAAGAGTGCATTTTTATTCGTTTAACTAAACGAAAGGTTAACAATAAAGACAGAAGAGTTTTAAAACTTAATTTATATTTATATTTCATATTTTTTTTATTACCTCTGTCGCATAGTTGGTAGTGCTGTACTCAACGGATCCTGTTGAGAACCACTGCAGCAGTGACTGTGGTCCTGGGTTCGATTTCCAGCTAGTTACCGCCCTACTGGCAAAGACGTAGGTACCACCCAGCGCTTTAGCGTTCCGGTACTATGCTACGTAGAAACTATCAGAGATATGGGCAGAAGCTAACGATAATTGGTAGACGCTCGCTTCCATTTAGACTGCATCGTCACTTAACATCAAGTGAAATAGTAGTCAAGGGTTAAATTGTCAATAAAAATAATAGGGGAAAAAACCACAAATTAAATTGAAATGTTACATTTTTAGGCCTTACCCTGCGTTTTATAGAGGACGCAATTTTATTTTTTTTTATGTGTAGGGGGGTCAGTGGAAAGCTAAAACCAAGTTTGTGGGGTTGCCACCCAAAGTTTTGTGGGGTGGACCAAAGTTGTAGAGAATTTGCCCGACACATCAGAAAAATAAAATTGCGTCATCTAAAAAACGCAACCCCAAATCTCCAAATGTAACTTTTCAATTGACTATTATCGTCAATGTGCAATTACTGGATTGACAGCACTAAATACAAAGCATTGGAAGAGGTAGGAAAACGGCTAATGAAGATGAAGAAGAAACTAATTAACATACCTCGCGCAGCACAGAGCCCTAAGTCTGAATACGGGATATCTAATTTGAGAGCACCCAAAATGCCGAGACCAATAGCTAAACTTGCGCAGAAGTTTATTATACTCTTCCCTTGTAGATCTCTGAAATACAGTTACATATTGTTATTTTTTTTTATTAAAATAAAATAATTTAATAAATAATAATAATAATAATAATAATAATTTGATTTTCCTTGTTAATTTAGTTTCCCATAAATGTTAATTTTGTTATTTTATTACTCTGTTCGTTCTTGTTTCATTATTTTATTTTACTTTGTATTCATGTATAAGTTTTAAGTTAAGACACGTCACGTAGACACGTCCGTGAACTCACAAGGTTTCACCTGAAAACCAGCGCCACAGCTCGCTGTGGCATTGTGCTGAGGTGGATACCTGTTTTGTCCACGACCAGATATTTGTATGTTCTGTTTGTTTATTTTATTTTATTTTATTACTCGTGTGTGGACAAATAAAGATATATTCTATTCTATTCTATTCTATTCTATTCTATTCTATTCTATTCTATTCTATTCTATTCTATTCTATTCTATTCTATTCTATTCTATTCTATTCTATTCTATTCTATTCTATTCTATTCTATTCTATTCTATTCTATTCTATTCTATTCTAATAAATACTTGAAATTTCCGTAATCTCGGAAACGAGTGTGATCATAGCATCATAATTAATCTTTTAAAATAATAAATATATAAACATATAATTTGTTTGGCATTAAGTAATATGTTGCTTAATGACCTCTGAAGTGATGGTCCCATTAAATCGGATCAGCCGTTCTAGAGATTAGACTGGACGTGTGTCCGGTCTAATCTCTAGGGATCAGCCGTTCTAGAGATTAGACCGGACGTGTATCCGGTCTAATCTCTAGAACGGCTGATCATGTTTGTATTTTAGTATCGCGTAAGTAACTTATATACGCACAAGAGAAAACGATAGTTATTTTGAAACCACAGACAGACATTTTAATTTTATTTGTAAGTATACTCCGTATTAGAAACGACCTTCACCCATCTGTTTAATGGATGAAAAGTGTTTTATATCAAAATTAGGATGTTAAAAAATATATTGAGAGTAGGTTGTCTCAAAAACTTCTGGCCAAACTATCATTATTGATAGTAATAGTGGTTAATAATAGTTTGGCCAGGCAAACTACTCGCAATATAATTTTTAACGTATTAAATTTGATATAAAACACTTTTCATCCATTAAACAGATGGGTGAAGGTCGTTTCTGTATGTGATTTATTAGAGAACAGAGGTATTTACCTTACTTCAGGTAGTGCGCAGTATACCAGCAGGGTCAGGGTCAAGAACACAACAGACACATACATGCAGTATGCGAGGATGCTTTCGTCTAGGATTTGTTCTTGTTCCTCTACGTCACAGAACACCAATGTCCTGTCAGTTGAGTTCAACGTCCGGTTGGCTATACAGAATCTGAAACAATTTTAAGACTGTTATATTTGAATTAGGAATTAGGATTGACTTGATTAATTACTAATCGGCGGTTTCACCTGCGTAGTGCCTGTTACCGTAAAAATATATATGACTCTCACAAATAACGTGGCTTTCTAGTGGTAAAAGAATTTTCGAAATCGGTTCAGTAGATCCAGAGATTACCCCCTACAACACAAAGGTAACCCGATAGGTATCGGATTGTTAGAACCATCGTCCCTGCTGCCCACCCTTCCTATTTGTTTGTGAATTTTGTTCGACTTAAACTATAATGTCTACCCTGCTTAAAACCCTTGTACACGTCACTGACGGTGCTCATAATATTATCATATAATATTGTCATATTAAATAATATGACAGGACAATATCCTGCGATGTGTGGCATAACCCAATAAATGGCCCCAACTCAGCATATGCTACATACTCTTTAAATAAAAAGAGCATGCAGAGCTGGTTTTCAGTTGAAACCGTTGACCAGGTGCCGCCACAAACACAGCACACAACAACTTTATTAACTAAAATAAACAATACAAATTAAACTTAAAACTGATGAAAGATGATGAAAGAAACTATTACTAGTTAAGAATTCCGATGTGATATTCCGTAGAACATATCAAAAAATTACGTTTAGTACTTGGACAATTGAAGATCTGGACAATTGAATTAAGGTCTTGAACAATTTAATCTAGAGAGATAAAAACACAACTATAGAAAATCTAAATAACTTTAGTCATTTTATGCCAAAGTCAAGGTTACCGCTGGATTGTACGAACTGCTATTCTAACAAGGTTTTTTCAATTACAGAGCGTGATAACGCGCGATAAGGAACTTCGTTTCTATAATTTTGTAAACTTTAGGTCAAAGTCAAGGTTTCGTGTACGTACCTACTCAACTACTGTCGTTACACAGAATACTAACAGTACAAGGTCGGTATTAATTAGAACTTAGAAGATATGATATATTAAGTATATTAATTTAAAAAAAAAATCTATACTTCATTTTATAAAGAGTTTTGATTTTGTAGAGGACAATCTCTGTATCTACTGAACCGGTTGGGAAAATTCTTTTACCAATAGAAAGCTACCTTATTGTGTCATCTATACTAATATTATAAAGAAGAAAATTTTTTGTTTGTTTGTTTGCATTGAATAGGCTCTGAAACTACTGGACCGATTTGAAATTTTTTTTCACTGTTGGGAAGCTACACCATCTCCGAGTGCTATAGGCTATATTTTATCCTCGTATTCCTACGGGAACGGGAACCACGCGGGTGAATCCACGTAGCATCAGTCCTACTAATATTATAAATGTTTGTATGGATGTTTGTTACTCCGCAACTGCGCGAGTCATTTGCTACTGATAATAAAACTGATCTTACTCGTCACCGTCCTTATGAGGTTCCAAATCTTCCATCAGGAAGACCATCCTTCCATCATCAGTCACCGTAAAGTTGAACTCTGTATGGTCAATGTGTGTGACATTCTCACACGCCAGCTTCGCACGTGTTGTGATTGTGTTGTTGTTCTTGTCAATTAACACACACACATTTTCAAAGTCCGCCATAACACCCTGTTCCGGCTTACAGCAGTAAGAGTCCAGAGGTTCGCAGACACAGCAAGTCAGGCATAAAGCCATCAGATAAACCGCTTGTTTCATTTTTAATTACACTTATTTTTCACTTATTAAAAAAAAGAACATCAAAGCATACACAGTTTTGTGTAGTAGTAAAACACTTTTTTTATAAATCACTTCTGGATTATTTATTTAATTTTTAAATCCATTATTTTCAACACATTATTTTTAGAACACCCAAAAATTATTATCTCTGAAGATATTTATAAAAACACAATTGAAAAATCAATTATAGTAAAAGATTTTTATCCATACAATTTAATATTGTAAAATTCAACTTCTGCGTATAGTTACGACTTGTAATTTCACCATAATGTACGCACGTGTTTTGCTGACTAGTTCATAATATGTATGATGTTTCTATCACGCGTTAAGTAGGCCAAAATAATTAATAAATTAAACTATATTTAACTCCCGACTGCTTTCTAACACGCCAGCACTCGTGTATCCAAAATGTACAGCGTAGCGTGTACAGTCATGGCGCTCGCGCAGTCTTTACTGAAATGAAGAGAAACTTCACAGTTCACTGGTTTGGTTGTGTAGGCGAGGTGAACGGACGGAATGCGTACATTGCTCGTTATAATATCGACTATACAAATATAGCTTAAGCCGCGATAGCCCAGTGGATACGACTTCTGCCTCCGATTTGAAAGGCGGAGGTTCAAATCCAGGGCATGCACCTCCAACTCTAAGTTATGTGCATTTTATGCAATTAAATATGTAAAGGAAAAACATCGTGAGAAAACCTGCATACCTGATAATTTTCTTAATACTCTACGTGTGTGAAGTGTGCCAATCCGCATTGGGCCAGCGTGGTGGACTATTGGCTAACTTTTCTTATTCTGAGAGGAGACTCGAGCTTAACTCTTAGCTTAGCTACATTATGGGTTGTTAATGATGATACAACGGCTCAACGGTTAAGGGGCCGGACTCATACCGAAAGGTCGTGGTTCGATTCCCGCCCGTTTGACTATTGTCCTACCCACTCAGTCGTATATCGTCTCATAAATAGCCGGTAAACATTTTTAATGGTTCTTCGGTAAAGTAATAATGTGATATTATTTACTAGCAGATGCCGCGTGGTTTCACTGTTGTAGTTCTCGTTCCCGTCTTAATACGAGAATAAAATATAGCACTCGGGGATAGTGTAGCTTCCTGACAGTGAAAGTATTTTCCAAATCGGTTCTATAGTTTCAGAGCCTTAATCATTGCAAACAAACAAACAAATCTTTACTCTTTATAATAT
Source organism: Bicyclus anynana (assembly GCF_947172395.1). Classification (NCBI taxonomy): domain Eukaryota; kingdom Metazoa; phylum Arthropoda; class Insecta; order Lepidoptera; family Nymphalidae; genus Bicyclus; species Bicyclus anynana. The sequence goes on along the minus strand of NC_069103.1, from coordinate 4,720,153 downwards.
TAGTATAGATTAAACAAAACACTTATTGTGACGTCATTTGATTTATCATATAGGAGGAACCATAGGAAAGATGCCGTTAGCCAAATATGTATTGTTAAACTAAACGTGTATGCAAAATTAAGGTTAAAGATAACTGATGCACGACGCGATGTTTATCCATTTTTGGCGGCTGGTTGCGATGCGGGAACACTTGGCTATTGTTTTTTGAGTTGCCCCCTACACGGGGCCTGTCTATCGAGTAGATCTCCATGTGTATCTTCAAGGTGTGTTAAATAAAAGTTTGTAAACTTTTTTTTTTAACTTTCAAAGGGAAACAATTCTGTCATACATGATTTTTGCAAAACTAACCATTTACGCAGCGCACGCAGCGTAAGCTCTTAATAAGAAAATGATAATATATAACCTATATCCTTCCTCGATAAATAGGCTATCTATTATACATATACACTATACACTGAAATATTTTTTTCAAATCGGACCAGTAGTTCCTGAGATCAGCGCGTTCAAGCAAACAAACAAACAAACTCTTCAGCTTTATAATATTGGTATAGATTTTAAAATTCCAATACGCTAATCGATTCACAGGCACTAAGTGTTCATAAAATTCCAAAAAAAAAAAAAACAGTATGAGCCTCTTTGCCTTAGCACCGCCTTCAAACCGATTAAAAGAAAGGACATAAGGTACGATGTTATTTATCGCTTTTTAAAGGAAATGCACCTTTTAAGTCAGTTAAATTTTTTTTGGTTAAAGGTTCTATTTTCCGGTTATTAGTGTATCCTAGAATAACGACCATAAACGCCACAATATGGGCAATTTCGTTCACTTATTAATCAGTTATTTTGATTTTAACGCAAAATTATTTTTTGAAACAATTTTTGTAAAATTAAATGGGACCAATCTGGAAATATACCTACTCTTTCAAACAAAAAGATATTTTTTCAAAATTGGTCAATAAATGACGAAGTTATAAGGACCTCCTTTTTTTGAAGTCGGTTAAAAAGTGCACTATGTTCCAGCTGTTGCAAATGCTGAAGTTCTACGCTCGGTTTGAGATCAGCGACGAGAGCGGCGACCCCATGACAGACCGGGACATGACTCTGCTGCATTACTCCAGGATCACTTCCCTGCAGGTAAGCTCCTTCGGATCCTAATACCCTGGGAGACCAGGAAATTCCGGGCTGCTACTGAGAGTACTAAGAAAATCTCAGTAGAGGTTCTTTGGTAAGTTGGTTACTCGGCGAAAACGTTAGGTAAATGCGCCAGTGGTATGCCCGGTGGATTTACAAGACGGAGGTCCTGATTGAGATTTTTTTAATTGGTCCAGGTCTAGCTGGTGGGAGGCTTCGGCCGTGGCTAGTTACCACCCTACCGGCAAAGACGTACCGCCGGTACGATGTCGTGTAGAAACAGAAAGGAGTGTGGATTTTCATCCTCCTTCTAACAAGTTAGCCCGCTTCCATCTTGGACTGCATCATCACTTACCATCAGGTGAGATTGTTACCCTACATCCCGAAATGAGATAATGTACGAGCAATAAAGCAATCCGGTACGATTCTTTCCTTTAGAAACCAGACAGTTCGGCAGGTTGTGTAGATAAAAAAAGCAATAGAAATCTACCTGCGGTGTTTCAAAATTGAATATTTTGCTAAAAAAAACAAAGTAGGACTGCTAATAAATTTTATGTTTTTCTATGTGGTTTTATGTTAACCAAAACAATTTTTTTTTTCAGAAAGCGGCATTTTCAAAGTTCCCAGATCTAAGATTATTCGCCCTCGCAAACGTCGCCAGCGTCGACACCAGGGAATCCTTGCAAAAACACTTTGGGAATCTGAGGTAACTTTTGAAATAGTTTTAGCTGACCTAACAAATGTAGCAAGCTATTACGTTAAGGCGAGGTCAATGTCAAGTACCAAGAAATATTCTTTTCAATATGCTTAGACTAGAGTAATAATATATAAGATGTACTCTATGACTCACATAATATGTACATGTGGTAAAACTGATGTAAGATGTTTAAGGCGATGATTATCTTCTCCATGTTATATGACAAATCATATATCACAATAATGGTACGTAGTAATATTAGTTTTTCTGTGTGTTTTATATTTTTTTTTCCATTTTCTCGGTAACATGTTTTAGACAAACAAACTAATTTATACGAAAGCCAAACTTGATGTTGAATGTCTAACCTCAGCCCTAATAAAAATGAGGTTGAAAATCGCTATACATTTTACACTTAATATTAATTTTAATTAAGTTGTTCTTAAATTAATGACAATAAATTTGATTAACAATCTTAGTACTTAATATCTATTGAATAATATTTTATAAAACCAACAATACATAGCTTTAAATAGTAATGTTTTTTTAATATTATTCTTTACAAGTTGGCCCTTGACTACAATCTCACCTGATGGTAAGTGATGATGCAATCTAAGATGGAAGCGGGCTAACTTGTTATGAGGAGGATGAAAATCCACACCCCTTTCGGTTTCTACTCGACATCAAACCGGAAGACTAAATCGCTTGGCGGTACGTCTTTGTCGGTAGGGTGGTAACTAGCCAAGGCCGAAGCCTCCCTCCAGCCAGACCTGGACCAATTAAGAAAAACTCAATCGGCCCAGCCGATGACCTCCCAGGACCTCTGTCTTGTAAATCCACCGCGCATACCACTGCGCCACGGAAGCTGTCAAAATTAGGTATTAAATGACATGCGTTTTCTCCCTTAACTTTTAACTTGTTGTTGTTATAACATAATTAGTTGATATAACAACAAACAAATTAACATTCCATTTCCTCATCCAGTTTAGCCCGTACCTTGCTAAAATGATAAAACGTGAATAACGCTAAATATTGTAGATGCAAACTGAGAAAGCCAATTATTTAAGTTATTCTTTTCAATTTCCATAGTGATAAGGCACTGCGAGCAATTGCTACGTACCTAAACCTTGTCCCGCCGGAGGACAAACTAGACGAAGCGCCGTGGCATCGACTGGATAAAGAGTTCCTTAAGGAATTATTGGTGAGACATATTCATTTCTGATTTCTGCTTTCTGCATTCACGGCCTTGGGTTCGATTCTCACAACTGGAAAATATGTGTGTTGAACATGGGTTTTTTCTAGTGTCTGTGTGTATTTATACAATACTAGCTGACGCCGCGCGGTTTTACCCGCGTGGTTCCCGTTCCTGTATGAATACGGGGGTAATATATAGCATATAGCCTTCCTCGATAAATGGGCTATCTTACACTGAAAGAATTTTTAAAATCGACTCAGTAGTCCCTGATATTAGCGCGTTCAATCAAACAAACAAACTCTTCAGCTTTATAATATTAGTATTTATATTTAGTGTATAAATGTATATGAATATTATAATATCAACTATCTTAGTACCCATAACGCAAGCTACTCTAACGCTAACTTTGGGGCTAAACAGTGATGTTGTATTGCTTTAGTATAATTATTTTATTAATTTATTTTTATTTAATCCTTCAACAGAAAGTGTTTATCTTCTTGCTACTTGCTAGTCTTTCTTTCATTTCAACGCATGTGCTATGTTATAAACTATTTAAGTTGTTGAAAAACAAGTAAATATCCAGTACGCCTTAAATAGAAAAAAGAATTAATCAATGAGCAAAATAAATGTGATTGCGTAAGGCGATAAATTTTTTTATAGATTTCGTATGCAATCTTCAGAGTAATTGACTTATGAAGATGCATAAATATGCTCGCCCATCTGGTTGATTGGCCTGAATCGGTATGTTTTTTTTCTTATAATTACTGACTATTGTGATACCATTTTTAACCGACTTCTAAAAAGAAGGACGTTCTACGTTCGGCTTTATGTATGTTTTATTTATTATTTATTTTATGATACCTCATTCATCGTTCTCTAAGAACGATTAACTACATGGACGAGCAAATTTTTGTAAAAAAAAAATTCCATCTCTAAATCGTTACAAGTAAGTGGCATCGTCATGTCAAATAAAGCCCCATCAGATATGTCTCCATCCAAAATGCTTTGGGGGTTTTTTTAAATCTTAGTTTGTCTATATGCCAAGCTACAATTAGCTACAGTTAGATTGTGTTCTTGGGAAATTTTTAAAAGGAACGGAATGATAATGCAAGCGGATAGAAAATAACCTACTTTAGAACAGTAGTTTAGTTATAGTAACTTCCACTATTTGGTAAACGGTCATTACCAATAATTGTTGGTTAATCGAGACCTCACGCATTGGAATTCGTGGTACACATAGAAAAAAAAATTGAATAATTCATTGTGTTGCTATTAGTTAGTAATACGTACTAGAGATGACACCAGCCTTGCGTTTCGATTCACTGTGGCGATGTCGTCGCACTTGGTAGTTTCTTGCTAGCTTACTTTTTTGAGCAAAACGCGTAAACGCCACGCTATTCATATCACTTAGGACGTTTTGGTTGCAAGAAAACAATATTCTACAAGCGATTTAGCACTGTATATTTTAATTGTAGATATGAGTAGATTATATGATAGATCCGCAGAAGAACAAAAGTCACCGACATAGCTCAAGGAGTTGCGAAGCTAAAGTGGCAATGGGCAGGGCACATAGTTTGAAAAGCCGTTGGCTCGAGATGAAGAGACGAGAGAAGAGACATTCCAGCACTAGTAAGCGCAGTGTTGGTCGACCTCGCACCAGGTGGACTGACGACATCAAGCGAGTCGCAGGGATTCGCTGTATGCAGGCGGCTCAGTATCGTGATGTTTGAAAATCCCTACAAAAGGCCTATGTCCTCCAGTGGACGTCCATCGGCTGATATGCTATGATGATGATGATGATGATGATGATGATGATGATGATGATGATGATGATGATGATGATGATCATGATGATGATGATGATGATGAGTAGATTTAACTGATGTTTTAGCGCTGCAGCAAATACTTTAAACAGTATACAATAACTTGTCAGGTGACAAAATATTTTTTGTTTGGAACAGCTTCCCCAGTACATGGGTATAATATGTTGGGAATATTTGACAACCTCTCGAGTAAGATCTTGTTTGGTGGTTTTGTGGACTACGTCCGTGGTTTATCTTATATTCAAAACGTACAAATCACCGAGCAATGTAGCAAGCAAAAAAATTACCGCTAAGCATCTCAATGTTATACGACGTTGATTCGATTAATCCATCAACATCGACTTAACGTTACTTTAACGTAAACGTAACAAAAGACATATCATTCTAGTGTATCAACTACAAGTAGCTACTATGAGTTACTCATGTAAGTATTATCTAGTACATAGCAACTCATTGACCAACCAATGATCAAGGATCATCTTCAAATACGATCTAGACTGCAAAACCTGCGGAGGCTTGGCCCTATATTTTTTTTCCTAATTGTTTAAGTGCCGTAGGCTCCTTATGGGACCTCAGCGGCGTCACCGGGGGGTTTGGGCGAGCGCAGAAGCATCGCCTGATGGGGCCCGAAGGTAGAAGCAGAGTAGCTTGGCCCTATTATAGTGGAGCGTTAAAATGGGTTGATTATAAAATATTTTACCAGATATCCCGGCACGAACGTCGCATCTCCCAATTGGAGGAACTGAACTCGATGCCCTTGTACCCGACTGAGGAGATCATCTGGGACGAGAATGTGGTGCCCACGGAGATATACAGCGGGGAGAACTGTCTCGCTCTGCCAAAACTCAACCTGCAGTTCCTTACGCTGCACGACTATCTGCTGAGGAACTTCAATTTGTTTCGATTGGAGAGCACGTGTAAGTACTCTATTGATTTTTTTTTGTTGTTAACCCTTAACTGTAGTCGTGGGTCTCCTGGACCCATGTTGAATTTATGAACGCGTGTGTAATACTCGACATGTGCCTCAGCGCCTCCCGGTCCTAGGTACCTTCCGAAAATACGCCAAAGCATGTTGAGAAGAACGGAGGTGCTTCGTTCTCTTCTACAAAGATAAGTATTGGTGTCTATGTGGGTCCGTGGGGTAATAAACACTGTATAACTAATAAATAAGCAACAGTAAAAAAATATTTGGTTAGTAACTGTCACTGGTAGTTACTGCTGCTTATTGATAGTTATACAACTTGACAGTCATAAATGTCCTACAAATTGCGTGGTACATTATCTCGTGCCGACTCTCACAAATTTTTATTACCTGGTAACCCAGTACCTACCATACCTACCAGAATCGAGAATTTTCTTAAATAATAGGATTACTGGGCTACTACTCCGAAACTACTGGAGGGATTTCAAAAATTCATTCACCATTAGAATGCTATAGATTGTCTCTGATGAACAAAAGCTATATTTTATTTCCGTAGTCCCACGAGAACGGGAACTGTGTGGGTGAAACCGCGTGGCGTCTGCTAGTCTATCTATATATTATAAAGCTGAAGAGTTTGTTTGATTGAACACGCTAATCTTAGGAACTACTTTTCCGATTTGAAAAATTCTTTCAATGTTAGATAGCCCATTCATCGAGGAAAGCTATATATTATCCCCGTATTCCTTAGGGAACGGGAACCACGCAGGTGAAACCGGCTAGTCTTACATAATATTATATCGGTGCCAGGCAGATTTGCGATTACATCACCGAATTATTTACGGAATGCTCGTATTGAAGCTGTTTTTTTGTGACAAGTTTGCCTCGCTCGCCAGCTGGGTATCAATAAAGATAAACTATTGGCTGAATAACAAAAAACGTATCGGCCAAGTGTGATAAGATTCACCCAGCATAGATTCCGTACATATTAAAAAATAAACAAGTAACTTTAATTATTGAGTTAATTTTAACCTAATGTAATTTTTTTTTAATTAATGCTCTAACGGTTTTCGGATTTTTTTTTATTCTTATAAGTTAGCCCTTGACTACAATCTCACCTGATGGTAAGTGATGATGCAGTCTAAGATGGAAGCGGGCTAACTTGTTAGCAGGAGGATGAAAATCCACACCCCTTCTCGGTTTTTACACGACATCATACCGGAACGCTAATTCGCTTGGCGGCACGTCTTTGTCGGTAGGGTGGTAACTAGCCAAGGCCGAAGCCTTCCATCAGCCAGACCTGGACTAATTAAGAAAATCTCAATCTGCCCAGCCGGGGATCGAACCCAGGACCTCCGTTTTGTAAATTCACCGCGCATACCACTGCGCCACAGAAGCCGTCAAACGGAGGATACGTTATTTTACATAAATACGTTCAACATGCCAAATGATTCTAGGTCCGTCCGTCCGTACATATGTGTAGAAGTCCAAGTAAGCCTATACTTAGTTAAAATGCGAGTCAAAAAAATCCGACTTAAAGCACCTTATCTTACGTTTCACCGTATCTTGAATGCGTTGGCTAACGGCCAGTTTCTTCATCGCAAGTAACAGTCAAAGTAACGTCATAAATCAAAACTGACGGTCTTATTCACTGAAAAATAAAGTCTTCTTTACTACTTACTACTTTTACTGTTACTTTAGCTTTACATGAAGAAACTGGATGTTAGAAGTCTTTTTTCTCAGCTCCGTGAGTTTAAGAACGTGAGTATATAATATTAAATTCTTGACAGACAGACGAACAACAAATTGTTATTATGTTCAATTAAAAAATATACTAACAAAATTACGCTGATGGCGGAGAATCTGGATCCTTGAACTCTACTACGTCTCATAGTCACCATAGTTCAAATCTCATAGTTGTACCGTAGGTACTCTGGTGCGCTACGAGGTTTTTTGACCTCATACTAAAACTTTGTGGTGTGGTACGAGGTCAATCGACCTAGTAACTCTTTAAGCAGCTAGACGTAAGAGGTCAATTGACCTCGCACGTCTAGCTGCTTAAAGTTTCTTCATGTAATGCTAAAGTAACAGTAAAAGTAGTAAGTAGTAAAGAAGACTTTATTTTGTAGTGAATAAGACCGTCAGTTTGATTTATGACGTTACTTTGACTGTTACTTGCGATGAAGAAACTGGCCGTTAGCCAACGCATTCAAGATACGATGATACGTAAGGTGCTTTATGTCAGATTTTTTTGACTCGCATTTTTGTTTTTTTTTTTAACTAAGTATAGGCTTACTTGGACTTCTACACATAATATGTACAGACGAACGGACCTAAAATCAATCGGCATGTTAAATGTATATAAGCAGCTAGACTTACGAGGTCAATTGACCTCGTACCGCAGCGAACTTGTGAATGTCGAAGTTGTGGCTACCACAAGCTCTCGATCTATTTGTACTGAAATTCAAATAAAAATAAAAATGGCGCGCTGATATGATATGATATGCGTATCAGTAGGATCATCGCATAACTAAGCGGTGGATAAAAAACTATTCATTGTGATCCTCATTGTCTAACAGTCTGATATAATCGCAGAATTCATTAGAGACTAGAGTATAAACGAATATTTATAAGCACAAGGCTTAATTAAATAAATTATTTATGATATTACTCGTATGTTAAGATAGCATTTATTTATATCTACGGACGCCCGATACTTCGTCAACGTTGGTAATACGGTCCAGACAGAAAAGAAGTAAATAATTAAAAAAATATAAAACCCGACTGCCTGACCAGCTACCCTGGCCAAGTGGAACGTCGATTCTCTTTCTACGATCGCTAACGCTTCGAAAACTAGAAAAATATATATGAATGACAGATCTTGATCACGTGACCTGTCGATAGCAAATGTCATTCCCATACGTCTTTCTAGTTTTCGAAGCGTTGGCGATCGTAGAAAGAGAATCGACGTGCCACTTGGCTAGGGGGGCTGCTCGCACCTAGTCATTCGGCTCGCGTATTTTGTTTTGCGATTAATAAATAACGTTTTTCTAATTGTAGTTTTTTTTTAAATGGCCATTATCTATTAACGGTATACCGTTTTGAAATCCTCTTGATGAGCCCTTGAATTTGATACCCATATCGCAATACTTATTCGAAAAAAAAAAAATTTTTTCACCTCGAGTCTATAGCGTCTCACAGTCATCGCGTTGTTTTTTTTAATTTCACCTATCTTGGTGATAGTTAGTGGTTAGTTAAAAGAAAACCCAAGTGTTATTCGTGTTAATAACATAATTTTGTTAGTGAATTTGAGTGCGATCCAAGTCCATAGGTACGCGAGTGAAACCGCGGCGCATTTGCTAGTTTTTATACAAAATACTTAACTATTATAGAACAATGAAACATTTAGTATGTAACTTCTAAATGGGTAGATCAAGGTCTGTTGTGACTATACGTCGTCTACCTCGTCTAGGTGGGGCTCATAATGACGCTATGCGATCATTGGCAAAATAGAAACATGACGATATTCAATGAACTACATACCAGCTGCCTACGTAAAAATATCATAACACTAGTTGACGCTGCGCGGTTTTACCCGCGTGGTTTCCGTACCCGTAGGAATACGGAGATAATATATAGCCTATAGCCTTCTTCGATAAATGGGCTATCCAACACTGAACGAATTTTTTAAATTGGACCAGTAGTTCCAGAGATTAGCGAGTTCAATGAGACAATGCTCCCGACTTTTATTTTTCGAACATGCCGGCCAATCTCATGTAGAGATTAATCATGTACGTAGGAGATTACAGCGCACAAGTGTGTACGCAAGCGCAGGTGCACTCTCTATTCCCTCTCTCTCATAGTCTGATGGAACGGCACAGCCTTTACGTGCTCTCCGAGGCACTCTCTTCTTCCCGTCTCCAGATTGTTATTTTTGGCGCGACCCGGGATTCGAACCTTGGACCCCATTGTCCGTAGCCGAAACAACTTACCACTGAACCAATTAGGAAGTTACCTAATATTATAAATGTAAACTGGGGTCTTGGTTTATCATAATATCAGACGAAAATATAAAAATAATGGCAGTTGTAAAGATCATATTGGTCCAGGCCACTCACCATCAGGTGATATTGTAGAAAGCTAGTTACCACCCTACCGGCAAAAACGTACCGCCAAGCGATTTGTCGTTCCGGTACGATGTCGTGTAGAAACTGAAAGCCGTGTATTTTCATCCTCCTCCTAACAAGTTAGCCCGCTTCCATCTTAGACTGCATCATCAGGCGAGGTTGTAGTCAAGGACTAACTTGTAAAGAATAAAAAAGAAAACAAAATTTTCCGCTTCATAAGTAATGCCTGTTAAGTGGTTGTTCCGTTGTTCGTAGTAAATTCTTCTTAAATCCTTTACAAACGTTTGAGTCATTGGCAAATTTCTTTGCACAAAATGACAATGCATTTTTTAAATTCTGACTTCCTTTTGATGGTCTTATTAGTCACTTCCTTTTTTTACGTATAGTAGATACGTACTTATCTTATGTAATTAAAATCAGATTGTGAAATACTTTAACAGGTTTATTGCATAATTTATAGGAATAAATTTTATCGAAGTACGAATATATACACTCATGTGAACGATGTTTATCATCGTCATCGTCATCAACCCATATTCGGCTCACTGCTGAGCTCGAGTCTTTTCTCAGAATGAGAGGGGTTAGACCAATAGTCCACCACGCTGGCCCATTGCGGATTGGCAGACTTCATACACGCAGAGAATTAAAATAATTCTCTGGTATGCAGGTTTCCTCACGATGTTTTCCTTCACCGATTCACCGAAATGCACATAACTGTAGAGTTGGAGGTGCATGCCCCGGACCGGATTCGAACCCACACCCTCCGGAATCGGAGGCAGAGGTCATATCCATAATGTTTATCAATCTTAGAAATTTATATCATCTGGATCTAATTTTGTGCTCTATGTAAACTTTTGTTTTTTTTTAATTTATCTAACTTTAGCAGTAATCACTACTAATTGAAGTTCACTTTACTTTGAAGTGAAGTCAATTGATGCTTACATTTTAATTCAGGATTATAAATATGGCCGATCATGCACACTGTACTGAGGAGTACTGTTTACAAACAAATTAGAAATAAGAGTAGAAGGAATAAGAGTATTTCATAACTTTTTTATTGTAAATTATGTATTTTTTTATAAAATATTATTCAAAATATATTTGCTATATCTAATTATTTTAAGCTTATTAATTAAATTTATTTTAATGATATTCATTAATTTAAGAACAAATTAATTATAATTATTATTATTAGGTGTGAAATGTATAGCGGTTTATACCCTCAATTTTAATGTTTGTTGGTAAATAGTATTCCTCGAGTATGGCTTTGTAGACTTGAAAGTACACTTGACCGTGTGTGGCTGACGTTATGTCAACTCGTAACCCATATGAACCTACTCTAAAGAGATAAAGATGAAACCGGAATTTCCAAACTTGGCAAACAAGGCAGTTGCACGTCCGCGATTTGGTAATATTATACAAATTCTTATTAAAAACCAATACTTTCATGGGCATGTATTTTATCAGTTACGTCTCCTTTAAAATGTTTACTCATATTCAACCCATATTCGGCTCACTGCTGAGCCCGAGTCTCCTCTCAAAATGAGAGGGGTAAGGCCAATAGTCCACCACGCTGGCTCAATGCGCATTGGCAGACTTCACACACGCAGAGAATTAAGAAAATTCTCTGGTATGCAGGTTTCCTCACGATGTTTTCCTTCACCAATTGAGACACGTGCACACAACTGAAAAGTTGGAGGTGCATGCCCCGGACCGGATTCGAACCCACACCATCCGGAATCGGAAGCAGAGTTCATATCCACTGGGCTATCACGGCTCAATATAAAATTAAAATGTTTAGTACCAAAAAAATATTCATTTATGCTGATTAAATACATTACCTACCGATTCCTGATTTTCTCTCTTTGAAAATTAGTTCCAAACGAAATTTTCCTCCTTTTATGACCTACTAGTTGACGCCGCGCGGTTTCACCCGCGTGGTTCCCGTTGCCGTAGGATTATGGGGATAATATGTAGCCTATAGCCTTCCTCAATAAATGTTCCTGAGATTAGCGCGTTTAACCAAACAAACAAACTATTTAGTTTTATAATATTAGTATAGATTCCTGAAACTGAAACGCATCATCATTTATTTATTCACAATATTTAAAACTGAAACAAAAAGTTATGTCCATGTAGCAAACGTGCCGCGGTTATACACGCGTAGTTCCCGTTCCCATGGAAATACTGGGATAAAATATAGCCTATGACATTCACAAATAACGTAGCTTTATATTGGTAAAAGAATGTTCAAAATCGGTTTACTAGGTCCTGAGATTATCCCCAAAAACCTCACAAACTTTACCTATTTAAATTTTTAGTGTAGTCTAGCCGACGAACGACGCCCCGCGGTCTTACCCCGTTGCCGTGAGAATACGGAAATAAAATATAGCCTATGACACTCACAAATAACGTGGCTTTCTAGTGGTTAAGGAATTTTCAAAATCGATTACTGGATCAAAAGATTATCCCCTACAACCTCACAAACAAGATTGATATACGAGTAAAGTGGTGTAGATTGGTAAATCAATCAGACAGAAGTGGAAAAATCATAAAATAAAACAATTAAATATATGTAAAAATCAAAAACTGTTTATCGGAATTTGCCTGCACATTCATACCTAGTGACTGAAAGATGCTAAACGCAAATGTTTACCTAACCTTGATAATAAATACGTTGTAGATTATAGTTCATACGCTGTTTAACATTCTGCACGTCTAGATAACCAAAACATGCAGAATTTGTTTATATTTTAGTTAATATACATACAAACGGATACACTGTAGGTATGCTTATGTTTTGTTATTTTAATTATATATATTAAAAACAATTGTGTAAATTCCTCAGAAAATTACAGACAATTTTGTTTGTGAATTTGGGTGCGTTACTAGTTCATATGTAATTAGTCTGAGTTGTAAGGACACTTACAATACAATAAGGACAAGGTTTTTCTCTTTAGGGGAGACAAGATTTGGAGAATTTCAAGCCTAATTAAATTTGCTACATAGTTATTATAAGAGCCGTGATAGCCCAGTGGATATGACCTCTGTCTCTGATTCCGGAGGGTGTGGGTTCGAATCCGGTCCGGGGCATGCACCTCCAACTTTTCAGTTGTATTTTAAGAAATCAAATATCACGTGTCTCAATCGGTGAAGGAAAACATCGTGAGGAAACCTACATACCAGAGAATTATCTTAATTCTCTGCGTGTGTGAAGTCTGCCAATCCGCATTGGGCCAGCGTGGTGGACTATTGGCCTAACCCCTCTCATTCTGAGAGGAGACTCGAGCTCAGCAGTGAGCCGAATATGGGTTGATGACGACATAGTTATTGGGTATAAAATTTTGCACAATTGTTACAGATGAAATCCGGCAGGACATTGAGGATGCGGTTTATCGACTGGCGCCGTGGTAATTTATTATTATTTTTTTTTTCATTTTATACCTTGATTGAAGCCTTGACTAAGATCACATCTTATGCTAAGTGATGATGCAGTCTAAGAGCGAAGCGGGCTTACTTGGAAGATGCACAATTTTATAACCTACTGTTACAGAAGGTGGGAGAAGTAAAATAATATTTTCACTGCACACAAATTTATTCGATAACAATTTCAGCATAGCTTCCGCTATAATGTTAATATTACACGCTGATGGTAGTATATCAATGAATCTGCTAAACAACCCTCTATTTTATAATATTTGCAAAGTTAGTGTCTACTGTTGGTAGCACGAATATGTTAACAATACAAGTGCGTTTTAATAATAGTTCCGGAGTATTATTATACAAACCAAACGTTATAATTCTATCTAAAACACATTAATAATTAAAAGATATTTATAACGATCGTAAAATAATATTAAAATATCGAAACACAAAGTTGAGAAATTAAATACAAACTAAATCATAACGTGACGTCATAGTTGTCAAGAGTAAAATAACCAATGATGAATTTATATCATGTAAAATAAATAATTATATTTATATCAATAATTAATAATAACCTCTCCACTGTTCGGATTGATAATCATTGTTACTTAATTAAATTTAACTATAATAACCGGAAGTCATAAAAGTATGAAATGAAATGACGCTACTATACGCTAGGCGGCGACACTTATCTATACGAAATAGGCGGGAAGCAGGTACTATTTGTAACACTACTCTACTTACTCCTATCTTGTCCTTACACTATCCCTACCATTCCTCTTCCCTTCCCTTACCCTACCCTACCCTTCCCCTCTTTCTTATGGGAGTATAGAAAGTTGTTGTTAGACTTTTTTTATAATTTGTAATTTTTATATTACACAAATCTTGTCCTAATAATAAGTGCAGTCGTTTGAAGGTTATGGGCGTACTATACATTTTGAAGATCCATTTTAATTTATATAGATTTATATATGTATTTATAAATATAAATATGTATGATAAAATCTGCTACCTTAGAACCTATAACACAGGCTATACGTTTTCTTTGGGCTTAAGTAGTGATATGTGTGTATTGTGTAAGTGAATGTATTTATTTATAAAAAAAAAGTTTGTTGTACTTCTACTCAGGCCAAGGTTTTTAAGCAGGTTATACATAGATATTAATAGAGCTGGCAGTCCTCTCAACTTCTAATACCGCATGTAAACTAACCACATACCTATTTTTAAGTATTGTGTGGTCTGTAAATATAGGTTTGTTTCCCACGGTACAGTAAGTTAAGAGAATTTTCTTAATTCTCTGTGTGTGTGAAGTCTGCCAATTCTCATTGGGCCCGCGTGGTGGACTAAGGCCTAACCATTCACCAACCAACCAACCACAGTTTTTTTATGATGATGATGATGATCCGTGTAAATATAGGCGAGCTGAAGATGCAAGCGTATACTTCGGCGGTTGGGCTCGAATGGCACACCCGATACAAAGCTTCGCAGTGGTGGAGGTGGCTAAGCCGAACATAGGAGAGAAGGCGCCCTCCAGGGTGAGGGCTGACGTCACAGTCACGCTCAGCGTCCGGAATGAAATCAAAAACGAATGGGAGAGCTTGAGGAAGCATGACGTATGCTTCCTCATTACTGTCCAGCCGACGCAAGGAATTGGTAAGTGATACCTACTTCTCACTAATATTATAAATAATTTATAAATGAAAAAGTTTGTATGAATGTTTGTTACTCCTTCATGCAAAACATGTTTGTCGCTACCTTACGTTATCGCCGCGTTGCAACGACTTGCGGAACTGACGGTTTCAGTGTGCTCGTGG
This sequence comes from Bicyclus anynana, assembly GCF_947172395.1. Lineage (NCBI taxonomy): Eukaryota > Metazoa > Arthropoda > Insecta > Lepidoptera > Nymphalidae > Bicyclus > Bicyclus anynana. Next base: position 4,705,027 of record NC_069103.1, on the reverse strand, counting down.
CGTTCGAGCCGTCGACATCTTTATGGAATAGGCAGGGAGAGTGACTTGAGCGGAAAAGGGGAGTGTTTGTTAACAGTCAAAGGCCCTTTAACCCTACACACATCGTTCACAAGTGCGTGACTTCACTCAAGATCATTCTCCGCCATTCTAGGGTCTAATTTTGGTTTTAGTTTGATTAGTTAATTAAGTTGTCCTGACAAATGTTGTGAATCATAAGCTTTGTTTGACATTAGTTTTCTTATTTTTGTATTAACTTCGGAGTCTGCTAAAACTTGTCGCTACACTCTTGACAGAGTAATCGTGGTCATCATTTTAGGAGTGGTGGGATATAAATGGCGTGCATTCAATAGATACAAAAATGTACTGCATACCCTGATGACTCATCATTAACCTATATTTTAGAAGGAATTCTTCCATATTGTCCAATCATTAGGTATAGTGCTCACTAAAAAAACCTTAGGTACGCCACTGTGGGATATGTGAAAAAAAATATCGAAATATAGGTTTTGGTGTGTGTAAGGACCCTCGTCTTTACTATAAGAGAAGCTAGACACTGGTAAGGCAAGCAGACCGCGCACGACCACTCAGGTCGAACGCCGGTGACAGACTGACTCATTCCCCCCACTACCAATGTACATGAGATAATGTATGTAGTATTGTAGGTATCTTTTTAGTATACACAAACACTACATCGTGGTTTCGTTAATATTTTCACTGCCCACAAAACTACGCGCGCTGAAGGGAGAGCTTGACTTACTTGATTGTGTGTGGCCGTCGTTAGAGATATTTGAAACACGTGTAGGGTGACCCTAATAACACCTTTAAGTTTAAAAGTAAACGACTCCATTGACATTATGAGTATATAAATAAATTAACAATTTTTGTTTAATTAATTTCGTATACAAATAATTGTTTACAGCAATTATTATCCTCCTGTATACATAGGTAGTTAAATAATATTTTTTTTACTTTAGGCACAAAATACGACTACAAAAAGAGTATGGTGGAACAGGCCGGCATAGTGTACGTAAGAGGTTGCGAGGTCGAAGGTATGCTAGACTCGTCTGGGAGGGTCATTGAGGAGGGACCCGAGCCGAGGCCTGAGCTGGACGGCGACTCGAGGACCTTCAGACTGCTTTTGGACCCGAACCAGTATCGATTGGATTTGGACCATGCGAGTAAAGGGAAAGAGGTAAGTTTTGGAGTTTACTTCGTCGTCATCAACCCATATTCAGCTCACTGCTGAGCTCGAGTCTCCTCTCAGAATGAGAGGGGTTAGGCCAATAGTCCACCACGCTGGCCCAATGCGGATTGGCAGACTTCACACACGCAGAGAATTAAGAAAATTGTCTGGTATGCAGGTTTCCTCACGATGCTTTCCTTCACCGTTTGAGACACGTGATATTTAAAAAACTTTTACTTCTTAAGAATCGGTTTTTCATATATAGCTCCTGAAAAAAATATGGGCAGTAAAATTCGATGAACGAATGACAGCGTTACGTTTTCTGTGCGCAATCTATTCTGCGTACCTTTCACCGGGCGCAAATGCCGCGATATGCTGCTCCTCGGTTACGCACCTTTCACTGTCAGGTTTAGGTATTGAGACGTGCATAGTGTATGCTGCGGGGCAACATACACCTATTTAGACAGTCGATCTAAAAGGGTAAACTCCATTCGTGCGTCGGAGCTGACACGCATTTTTTATAACCGGCTTTTAAAAGAGGAAAGTTTCTCTTTCCTCCATAAGATGTGAGTTTGCAGATCCGTCCATTGACTAGATCTCTCCTTTTTTCTTTCCACCTAGCCTTGCACCGTTAATCAATCAAATGTACCATCAATCAAGCCCTAATTTCTGGAGATATGACCAAAGAACTTCAAAAAGTATTTTGACGGCCTCAAAAATGGACAAGTGGTATGCCCGATGGATTTACAAGATCCGGAAGATATCCTTGTTTTTGATTCCCGGCTGAGCTGGCTAAAGTTTTCTTAATTGGTCCAGGTCTGGCTGGTGGGATTTAGCGTTCCGGTACGATGTCGTGTAGAAACTGAAAGGGGTGTGGATTTTCTACCCGACTAAAAATCCCCGATCCTCGATACTTTCCATCGGAGTTGCCATCTTTACCAATAGTTCTTGCAAGGTGGAATAATTTTTTTCGAGCGCTATCCAAGGGATCTTAAGGGTTTCAGTATCATAGAGAAACATAGCAAAATCAGGGCACTTCATGATTCGAACCTTTGTGCTTTCCATCCTTCATCAATACATGAAGTAATTACAGCAAAAATAGAAAACAGGCCACGCTTTGTGCCAAAAACTTTGGTGTCCTGGAAATACCCAATGTACTAATAATGTTTTCTTATGAGTGAGTTATTACACTCGTAAATGATCCAATGACGCCATGTGCTGCTTTCGATCTTTATTTCACACTAGCTGACGCCGCGCGGTTTCACCCGCGTGGTTCCCGTTCCCGTATATAGCCTTCCTCGATAAATGGGTTATCTAACACTGAAAGAAATTTTCAAATAGGACTAGTAGTTCCAGAGATTAGCGCGTTAAATCAAACAAACAAACTCTTCAGCTTTATAATATTGGTATAGATTTGGCAGAGTCATAAGTATTTTTATATACAATCGAATTTGTTATTCGCACTTGACCCGGCATTAATAGCTTGATACGATTATCAAACTTATATGCTCCTATTTGACCCGGTATCTATTTTCGCTAAACAACAAGTGATAGTAAGCAGAGCATCTGGTTTATCCCAAATTACATTGTGCCATCCACTGACGATAAGTCCAGGATAGATGCCCCAGTGGGATAGATGACTTGATTTTTATTTCACTATCTTAGGAGCACTGTAGGAGTAAAATTTTACTGTAAGTAACGAGTCTTCCCCCTGCAAACCTTAGTGTCGGGAGGAATTTTTACCGGAGTGCATGCGCTTCGTCTGTATGAGTAAAAATCTTCCGCGGTGAGACGACAAAAGGCGCCAAAATAAGATTCGTTAGTACTTCCAACAGTGTATTTTTTCTCTCGCTAATAATGTCTATTTTTTTTCTATTTGTCTGCTTACATTGAAGATTAGCCTATGTAAACTGATAGATTTTAAAGTAATTGAAGCTCATTTTTTGTTTTTATTGATAAAGGCATCTATCCCCTACAAAAAGTATAGTTGCCCCGTTTTTTATTAGGATAGATGCCCCTAAGGGCAACTATCCCCAACTGTTTATTATAAATGTTGTGTTCTTGCAGGAGAGCAAAATGCCTCGTAAATATAATAGAAAACAGGATGTTGTTCCTCGTACTGTAAACCTAGACCGAAGACAGTAGGTACCTACTACTACCTACTTATATTGTAATAGAGAAAAAGTTGTGGTATTTTAGAATGTAATCTCTGGATCTACTGAACTTATGTCGAAAACTATTTTACCACTAGAAAGCCGTTGGGTTATTTGTGAGTATCATAAGCTATATTTTATGCCCATATTCTCACGAGAACTACTCGGCGCGTCTAAATATGTAATATGTTCATCCCACACTTGGTGTACTCATTAATAACACAAAGTTAATTAACGTCTTGCAAATATCAGTTAACATCACCAAACAGATCAATCGTGTTAACAATACGCTCAAACTACTTCGTTATACGCATATGTAAATAAGGAAAATGGGTTCATGTTGCTGAATGAACGGAAATCCCAGTAAACATTTTTTTAGATAGATATTTTAGCCTGCCAAATATCCGTGGTCGTAAAAACAAGCACCGTGTGCGAATGTTTACAATTACGAGTAAGTATGTGAGCCGTGATAGCCCAGTGGATATGACCTCTGCTTTTGATTCCGGAGGGTGTGGGTCCGAATCCGGTCTGGGGCATGCATCGCCAACTTTACAGTTGTGTGCATTTTAAGAAATTAAATAGCACGTGTCTCAAACGGTGAAGGAAAAACATCGTGAGGAAACCTGCATACTAGAGAATTTTCTTAATTCTCTGCGTTTTTTTTCTTAATTCGTGAAGTCTGCCAATCCGCATTGGGCCAGCGTGGTGCCCCCCCCCCTCATTCTGAGAGGAGACTCGAGCTCAGCAGTGAGCCGAATATGGGCTTATAATGATGGACAGGTATCATGATATCATTGGGGAAACTTGTTCCATTTCCACCCGTTGGCGTATATAAAGGACTAGCTGACGCCGCGCGGTTTCACCCGCGTGGTTCCCGTTCCCGTAGGAATACGGAGATAATATATAGCCTATAGCCTTCCTTGATAAATGGGCTATCTAACACTGAAATATTTTTTCAAATCGGACCAATAGTTCCTGAGATCAAATCAATCAAACAAACAAACTCTTCAGCTTTATAATATTAGTATAGATTCTTGACATAACAAGAGTCTAGATTAAATATAAAAAATTCGTTTACAAAGTGGTAGCCCAGAATCCTGCCGGGACCATTATCCTAGAAGGACCATTCTAGGGTGCCCTAGGGTATTGAATAAGGTATTAGGGTGCTTCAAATACCTGTCGAACTACTCAAGAATACCAGGTGTGCTATTATTAGTGGGTTAGTGGGTGTGTGGGTTGTTGAGTGTTCGGATTCATTACATTGTAATTGTAAACAATGTACTCTGCCGTCCGGAAATATATTTGTTATTGATTCTAGGAGTCGCTGTGACGTAGAAACTAGTGTAGTTATACAAAAAAACTAGACATTCCGCGGTTGGCTAGTTTTTTTTTTTAGAACAGGAACAAAATAGCCTACACTCCCTAAAAACGTGGCTTTCTAGTGGTAAAAGAATTTTATAAGTTGGTTAATATATCCAGAGAAAATACCTCTACAATACTACAAACTTTAGTCATCTATAGTTTACATAGATGACTAAAGTGTTTTTCTTTTTTAAGGGTTACAGACAGACATGCTGTTTTTAGTTAAGTTCTTTCTTCTTTCTTTAAAGTTTATAGTATTGTAGAGGTAGTATTGTAGTATAGTATAGTTTATCTATAGTTCTATATCATATTAAGTTAATGATTATTTTGTACTATAGATATGTTACCTACAAAATCACCGCAAAAAGTGATCCGAATTTAGCGGCCCAATGAGCGCACACATGCACAATTTTGCGTCTACTTACATTATATATTTAAGTACCTATAAAAATAGTTTTTACACTTCCTAAACACAACTCGACATTGTGGACAATATTTTGATATTATGTGTTTAAATAACTTTCGTTGTTTATTACGCGGCTAAATGAAATTAAGACAATTATGCACATTTATCCGCCTCAGTTTTGATGCGCTAGTGCCATGTCTCTAGTATAAAATATCGTTGGGTTTAACAGTTTATGGTTCCGCACCCAAAGGTTAAAAAAACTAGCAAACCGCAGGGTGTCGGCTAGTTTTTTTTATAAACTGGTTTCTACGATAGCGATTCGTACAATCAATAACAAGGATATTCCTAGACGGCGAAACTACGCGGGTCAAACCACAGGGCGTCTGCTAGTCATATGACTAGAAATTGTATATACTATAATATTATAAACGCGAAAGTTTGTATGGATGTTTGGATGTATGTTTAAATGTTTGGATGATTGTTACTCTATAACGCCGCTACTACTGAAGCGATTTAGCTGAAATTTGGAATGGAAATAGATTTTCCTCTGGATTAACACATAGGCTACTTTTTATCCCGAAAAAGTCCATAGTTTCCCGAGATTTGTGAAAACTGATGATATGATTGTTTCACGCCTCAACTACTGAACCGAATTAGCTGAAATTTGGTAGTAAGATATATTATCGCCTGGATTAACACATAGACTACTTTTTATCCCGGAAAAATCCAAAATCCATGGTTTCCTAGGGATTTGTGAAAAACTAAATTCCACGCGGACGAAATCGCGGGCGTCCTATGCGTATAGTAAGAGATAATATGACAAGTATTCTTTAACACTGCGGTATGAGGTCGATTGACCTCGTACACCTAGCGCCTTCAAGAGTTACGAGGTCGATTGACCTCGTACCACACTACAAAGTTTTAGTATGAGGTCGAAAAACCTCGTAACGCATCAGAGGAAAGTACAGAAAAATCAGTGCCGCAGCGAACGTGTCAAAAAATCCATTTTTTTTTCATCAGGACGTATACGAAACGTTCAACATAGTGATGCGCCGCAAGCCCAAGGAGAACAACTTCAAGGCGGTGCTGGAGACGATCCGTGAGCTGATGAACACGGAGTGCGTGGTGCCGGACTGGCTGCACGACATCGTGCTGGGGTACGGGGACCCTGGACAGGCGCATTATACCAGGTATATAATCCTACTAATATTATAAACGCGAAAAGTTTGTATGGATGTTTGGATGTTTGTTACTCTTTAACGCCGCGATGATGAAGCGATTTGGCTGAAATTTGGAATGGAAATAGATTTTACTCTGGATTGACACAGGCTACATTTATCCCGAAAAAATCCATGGTTTCCCGAGATTTACGAAATGAATTGTTGAATAATTTTGATGATATGGATGTCTGTTACTCTTTCACGCCTCGACTACTGAACCGGATTAGCTGAAATTTGGTATTAAGATATATTATAGTCTGGATTAACACATAGGCTACTTTTTATCCCGAAAAAATCCATGGTTCCCGAGGGATTTGTGAAAAACTAAATTCCACGCGGACGAAGTCGCGGGCGTCCGCTAGTACTCGTATATCTATTCCCATCTGCGACAGCATTGAGCTCTTGGGTGTGAAGTGTTCTCATCCAATCTCAATTTTGGGAAATGCATTGAGAGTAAGACTAAGACAGCAGCTAAAAATGAGGCATTCTAAATAAGGTTAAGCGGAATTTCACTTCTAAACAACTTCTTACCCTATATCAGGCACAGAGCACTACTGCACAACTGTAGTATGCCTAGTGGGAGTTTTCAATATTTTTATAATGTTGACCTGTTGACAACCCTTTGTTTTATAAGAAAAGGGTGTACATGCGAAATGCACGTTGGCATCATGATGTCTACATTACAGCACATCGGTGTCATCCCACACGCTAGTTGATTATTTGATCTGATTGCCGAATGTAAGGAAAAAGCCTACGTGCGGATTGCACGTGAGCATCGAGATTTTAACGTAGGTGCCTATCTGTTTTGGGGTTTACTCATGTTTTTCCAGTTATTAGTTTTAATATATAGCAGAAAAAAAACTTTCTAAATATAATATTAGGAGAATGTGACCATAATGTCTACGTGCGTATTGAACAAAGGCGGTAGAAGATTTTTTACGTATGCACTTTAACACTTTTACTGCATTTCTGTCTTACTAAGACATATTTAATATATACTATATTTAAGCGATATATATATTAGACTATATTTAAGTAGAAAATATAAAAACCGGATTCCGTAGATTAAAATAGCAATTCGAACCCTTTAAAATGCACAAAAATACCGATAGCGATAGCCCACACTATGGGATAGACGAGAACTCGTCCTCACTTTGCATGTGGGATAATCACATTTTTTTTTTAATTTTGATGTTACCATTTTAAAGATGTACTTAACATACCTACATACCCATGCCAAATTTCAGCTTTCTTGTTTTAAGAGACCCTCATAGCCCAAGAGCCCACGACAGCCAGACCTTCGTTATTTTATAAAAGTTGAAAGTTTCTCTGTAGATGTCTCCTATACAGATAAGAACGACCAGCGACTATAAAGTTTGGGTTGTGGTTACCTGGGCAGGTAACAGGTAGTAAAGGTGTATAAAATAGTACTTGAAATTCGTTAAAGTATAAAGCTCAATTTTTTAATATTTCCTTCGGGATAACTTTAAAAATCTCGTCATCCATTGCCGGACACTTATGACAGTTGCTACCCCCTGCCAGACACCCCTAAACTTTAATAAATTATAATTATACTTTCGTTATAGTATAAAAGCTAAATTTTATATATGTTACTTGGGGACTTATAAAAAGATGTTACCTCAATAGCCGGACAGTTTTCGTGGTTTTTACATCTTGCCAGACACATCGAAAGTCCACTATAGGTGCGAGCGCGAATGCTTAGTCGATTACTATTTTTTAAGATATCTAATAAAAAATAATTTTATTACGTTCATAGCCATGTTGTATAAAGTAAAAAATGTTTGTTTAATATCATAAAAATATAAAAAAAAAGTATAATTACAAGTAAAAAAAGATAATTAAACTTATTTATTAATTTAAACATTGTCGTCGATGTTTTCATTTTCTTCATCACTACTACTCCAGTCGATGGCAGAATCGTCCTCGACATCACCTTCTTCTTCAGTGTCTGAAAAAAAAAATAAGCAAGTTCAAAAATTAAGCAAGTTTATACAATTATAAATAATTCAAAAATTATGTATTATAATTTGTCATAATAATTATATACCTGATTGAGTTTTGAGTGAATCACTAACATAACTCGGCAGTTGATCCCCTTCAAACCATTTGAACTGGTATTTGTCATCTTTTAATACCCAGCCATTATTTTCTGGTTGATATGTGGTTGGATTTTTTAAATGAGCATTATTCCAAATTGTACATATATAATTTGCTTGCAGAAATTGCTGCAGTAGTTCGCTTTTGCTTCGTTTACATCGGAGACTGTGTACGAGTCGATGAATATTTGAAGTCTAGCGGCATCAACATCAATTACATTAGGGACATTATAGACATTGCATATAAATCTCTGAATAATATAAAAGATATTTTGTTGATAATTTTAATTTTTAATTAATTCGTTGTTGCCGAAGTTCTTGAAAGCTTCCTGGTACTCTGGATCTTTTTTTAATATCTTATACGGTTTTAATTTTCCTTTTCTGAAGAGCGCAGGATTAAAATCACAACCTGTGATGGCATGAAATCCAGGTAAGCTCTGACAAGTTAACAGTCCCAACTCTGCATGTATTTTGGTTAGGTCCACATACCTTAAATTATTTCCAGTGCCTGTAAGCATCCAAACAACCGAATCACTTTTAAGGTGATGCATGTTACCAAGCATTATAGCCGCAATATCGGTATCAGCACTTCTTATTACTATTTCTGCTGGATAGTTGATGTTACATGCATGATATACTATCTTTGTATCTGATTCCTCGTGTGCTGGGCATGACAACTCTTCATCAATCCTTGAGACAACTTTGTTGCAATTATCAACAGTAAAAGAATGACACTTTCTGAAATTGATGTATATTGTTTTGTTGCCAATAAATGGCACCACTTCATCAGTAGCCCAATGTGAAATAAAAAAATCAACTAAAGCTTCTTTGAAATTTAAATTTTTCAACTCTTGAACGCACGCACTCGACTAAGCGCTCTATCTCACTCGCACCTACTTGAACAGTTGTTATCCCGCACTCGCACCTATAGTGGACTTTCGATGTGTCTGGCAAGATGTAAAAACCACGAAAACTGTCCGGCTATTGAGGTAACATCTTTTTATAAGTCCCCAAGTAACATATATAAAATTTAGCTTTTATACTATAACGAAAGTATAATTATAATTTATTAAAGTTTAGGGGTGTCTGGCAGGGGGTAGCAACTGTCATAAGTGTCCGGCAATGGATGACGAGATTTTTAAAGTTATCCCGAAGGAAATATTAAAAAATTGAGCTTTATACTTTAACGAATTTCAAGTACTACTTTATACACCTTTACTACCTGTTACCTGCCCAGGTAACCACAACCCAAACTTTATAGTCGCTGGTCGTTCTTATCTGTATAGGAGACATCTACGGAGAAACTTTCAACTTTTATAAAATAACGAAGGTCTGGCTGTCGTGGGCTCTTGCTCTATCAGTCATCTTACTGACAACTATATCTAATTAACAACGGAATTTGTATGTAATTTTTATGCTCCGAGACCCAAGTTTTGACCTGCACACCAGAGAATTTTAATAATTCGCTGCGTGTGTGAAGTTTGCCGATCCGCATTGGGCCAGCGTGGTGGACTATTGGCCTAACCCCTCTCATTCTGGGAGGAGACACGAGCTCAGCAGTGAGCCTAATATGGGTTGATATTAGGCTAATGATGTGCTCGCCACTGTTGAACATCATCATCATCATATCAGCCGATGGACGTCCACTGCAGGGCATAGGCCTTTTGTAAGGACTTCCAAACATCACGATACTGAGCCACCTGCATCCAGCGAATCGCTGCAACTCGTTTGATGTCGTCAGTCCACCTGGTGGGGGGTCGGCCAACACTGCGCTTACTAGTGCGGGGTCGCCATTCCAGCACTTTGGGACCCCAACTGCTCTTCGAACTTCTGTTGAACATAGGATATCTTTATTAGAATTACACAATATTTCATTCCTCTTTAAACAGAATGCCCAATGAGATTCCGACGCTCGACTTCAACGACACATTCCTGGACATGGAACACCTGCGAAACAGCTTCCCCGGATACGAGATAAAAGTGAAAACCGACGATCCGAGGAAACTTATTCGCCCATTCAAGTAAGTTTACATTACATAATATTAGCCAATAAATAATTCTAAAGTAAGCCCACATTACATTAGTCACATAAATTATCTTACCTTTACAACAAACAAATTAATAGTAATAAATATCTTCGCAGATGGTCAACACTAAATCACACGTAATCAATGAGTCATTTAGTCAATAATGCTTAACGCCGGCCACACACGGTCAAGTTCACAGTGCTTGCAGAAATGTGGGCAATGAAAAAAATATCGAAAAAAATAGTTATTTATGCCAATGTCATGAAATTTATCCCTCGTAACTTTGAGTTTACGACCACTACGATCATTATCTAATAATAATTATTACCTGACGTTTCGAAAGTGCTTGTAAACTAAGCCTAATTGAAATAAATGATCTTTAACTTTGACTTTAATCGTTGTAGAATTTAACATTATCACCCTTCAAAAAAAAATCAAAAATTATTTTATTTCAAGTAGGCTCAGTCAAGCTCGTCAGTTGACTATTTGTAAAGATTTTACCACCGGTTCGAAAGGCAGATTCTGCTGATAATGAACCGGTAAGAAACTCAACAGTTGCTCTTTTAAAAAAAATCATACAATAATATTATAATTACAATTGATGACAACATTACAATTTCTTATAGTTTTACTACTGTGTAAAGGTGGAAGCTGATCCAACGGCTTCAAAGCAACTTTATCATTAAGGAACTCATCAATGGTGTAGTAACCTCGACTAAGCAAATGTTTTTTAACCTTCTAAGCCCGCCAATCCGATTATGAGCAGCTTGGTGGCTAATGTCTGTAACGGTAACCTTTGGAAAGGCTGAACCGATTTTAATGGTATTTTCACTGGAAGATAAAAGAACACATAGGCTACTTTTCATCTCGGTAAATATATGAATCCCGTGGGATTATTCAAAACCTTAATTTTACGCTGAAGAAGTACCTAGTTTTAGTAAAAATTCACGATAGTTTAAATTTTATTTTATTATTCTTTATTCAACTAGATTGACGTTTGAAAACGTGGTGCGGAAACAAGAGGCGGGCGATGATGCAATGGACGAAGACGACGCGCGCAAGGTGATTGTAGTAGAGCCGCACGTGCAGCCGAAGCGGGGACCCTACCTCTACAATGAACCCAAGAAGTGAGTTTAAGCGCCCCCTGTGGCGCAGTGATGTGCGCGGTGGATTTACAAGACGGAGGTCCTGGGTTCGATCCCCGGCTTGGCCGATTGAAGTTTTCTCAATTGGTCCAACTTACTGTCTAGTTAGTTAACCACCCTACTGGCAAAGACGTACCGCCAAGGTACGATGTCGTGTACAAACCGAAAGGGGTGTGGATTTTCATGTTCCTCCTAACAAGTTAGGCTACTTCCATCTTAGATTGCATCATCACTTACCATCAGATGAGATTGTAGTCAAGAGCTAACTTGTAGATAATAAAAAACATGTAGGACATGTTCTATTAGTCAGAACTCCCGAGCATTTTTTCTATTGATTACTATCAAGTTAATTTTCCGTGAGTAGCTGCAACTTGAGAAATTTCGTAAATAAATAATTGAGTACTTTATATTTACGAAATTTCATATTTACGAAAAAAAGACCAAATCAGGCATAGGCATGTCGTTTGCCATGTCAAGTCCACGGTAATTAACTCACTTGACATTTTCAGAAACAACATATTGTTCACCCCCACCCAAGTGGAAGCCATACGTTCGGGGATGCAGCCTGGACTCACCCTAGTGGTCGGACCACCCGGAACTGGTAAGTTATCACCCTAAATTTGACCATACCCTAGCACCACCGCCTTTGAAAACTAAACGCAAATCTTTACATACAAAGTCCCCCGCCACGTCTGTCTGTCTTTTCGCTATTTCGCTATAAACTTGAAAACTGAAAACGGATTTTCATGCAGCTTTCATCAATTCATGATTAAGCTTTAGGTGTATAATTTGTCAAGGTTGTGTTATGACATGATAAGATTGATTGAATTAGGACGATAATTGTTAGATGTGAAAATATTGCTCTTTGATAATAACGATCCATGGTGGGATATTCTGCTTTTATAGAAGGGATCCATGAAAGCGAAAACAAAGTCGCCCGCCACGTTAGTCTGTCTGTTTTTTCGCGATAATAAACTTATAAAAGGATTTCATGCGGCTTACACCAATAGATAGTGATTCATGAGGAAGTTTCAGGTGTATAATTTGTTATGGTTGTGTATAAATTGTTTGAAATACGAGTAAGACCATAATTTTTGGATGTATCGGAAAAAGTCAAGCCGCCTTTTACTCGTAGTTCTCATGTTCGTAGTTAGTAACTTATGAAATAGATTAGTTGAAGTGGGCTCTCATTAGCATGGAAATGGTCAATTTTTGTTTAAATGCTCGGAAGTGCATTCATTTTTGAACGACAAAAAGGTGACACGTAATTCCAACAGTATGACCTTTTGTTACAGCTATTGTGATAGTTCTTTGGATTCCTTGAATTAACACTTTAGTGACATGAGCAATGGGCGCATTATATGGTAACAGTTGCTGACAGTCACTATGACAAGAGAAACAGTAACTCGCACTAAGTAATTCCTTCTTCGCAATTGAGCAGATGATATTTGACAATTGGGCTAAACGGATATCCTCAAACAACGCAGTCAGCAATTTGCAGATGTTAATTTGGGTCTGGACTTACCAGTGAGTTCACGGAACCACCGCACGTAAACATATTAATTTATGGACCAAAAGCCTGCAATAGTTAGACATTTTTTTTACTTTATATAGGCGAGCGCTTGGCTACAATCATGTTTGACACAGTAAGCGATGATGCACAGCCTGTGGTGGAACGGACCTGCCTAGAAGATGCCTATTCACTCTTGATTTGAAGATATCCATTTTGTAGGTGGTAGAGAAAACGGAAGCTGGAAGGCTTTTCCTAATTTCGCAATGCGGATCAGGAACGAAGAGCCAAACGGCTTCCTATGAGTCCAAGGGATATCAACTACGTATGGATTCAGACCTCTGTGACGGTTTTTGGTGACAGTTTTATGGTAGAAAGGAGAAGAAGGAATGAGATCGAAAAGTTCCAAGATGTACTGTCCGAAATGAAATCTGTAGAAAACAGACAGGCAACAATTGCAATTTAGCTCCAACGATTGCAATTAAGCGTTAGATAATGAAGTGTAAACTGTGGCGGTTTTGAAAGGTTACAAGGTCCACACCCACAACCGTCATAGTGTAAAGCGTATTTTATTTAACTCCTTCCTCGGAATAATATGAGAATCTTATTTATTAGTAAAAAAACACAATATTTACCCTTAGTAAGAACAATGTCGCGATACAAAATACTTATAGCGCCACCTATCGGCACGTCTCTAAAAAAATAAAAAAATAATCGATACACAGCTTTGAATGGTCGATACTACATTCACGAAGCTAACAATCTGGGGCCAGAAGACATAATTCTTCGTGATATTCTGTATAAAATATCAAAAAATTTGATTTTATACTCGGACAATTCAGGATGTAAAATTCTTCTTCTTTGAATGCGTCTCCGACTAGCAGTTGGCAGTCAGCATCGTAAACTCCTCTTTATCTTTCGCGAGACGAAATAGTTGTGCGGCACTCCTGAATCCTGCTACCTTCTAAAACCACCTTTTTCGACGGCCTCCGTGGCGTGGTGGATTTACAAGACGGAGGTCCTGGGTTCGATCCTCGGCTGGACAGACTGAGATTTTCTTAATTTGTCCAGGTCGGGCTGGTGGGAGGCTTCGGCCGTGGCTAGTTACCACCCTACCAGCAAAGACGTACCGCCAAGCGATTTAGCGTTCCGGTACGATGCCGTGTAGAAACCGAAAGGGGTGTGGATTTTCATCCTCCTCCTAACAAGTTAGCCCGCTTCCATCTTAGACTGCATCATCACTTACCATCAGGTGAGATTGTAGTCAAGGGCTAACTTGTAAAAAATAAAAAAAAACCACAGTCCGAACTCCTTTATTGGCTACCGTACTTACCTATGGTAGTATGGTACCCTGTCAAGCTTTTCTAATGAAATGAGATGTATCTAGCTATTACAGGCTCTCTGTCTATAATAAGACGAACGCTAACAGTACAATTCAGCCGTATCATGGTTCCTCGTACTCACGTAACAACAATTTGGGCCAATCAGTTTCGGTGTACCATAAACAAATGATGTTCTGAAAAACTATTAGGAAACTTACTTTTATATGAAGAATCTTAGAAGTTACCGTAGTTTTTAAAGACAGTATATATTATTTAAAAGAATATATTGTCCATTTATATGTACATACAAAGTTTTCCAACTTTTCAGTTGTGTGCATTTTAAGAAATGAAATATCACGTGTCTCAAACGCTGAAGGAAATACATCATGAGGAAACTTGCTTAGGTAAAAATTTTCTAAATGCTCTACATGTGTGAAGTCTGCCAATCAGCGTGGTGGACTATTAGCCTTACCTCTGTCATTCTGAGAGGAGACTCGTGCTCAACAGTGAGCTGAATGGGTTGTTAATGATGATGATGGTGTACATATAAATAGTTTTAAACGAGAATACTTTTGAACAATCAACCCATCTCCAACGATTTACATGAAGTATGCAAAAAATGCTTAAGAGCGATAAGCTCTTGGTCATCTTGTTAAATACTATTAGGTAGGTTATGTATATTGATAGAAAGAACAAATTGGAAAAATTAATACTCAAGGACTTTTCAGTTTGTCAAGTTAGAGGGGACAAGAGAATAAATATTATTTTTGAAATACATTGCTAATTTCCTTTTCTAATAAAAACAAACTAGACATCAACCCAGTAGCATTGATAAAAATTTATAAATAATTAAAAATTTTGTTAAACGTACAATTATTATTTGTTTTATAGGCAAAACCGACGTGGCTGTGCAGATAATCTCGAACCTGTACCACAACTACCCGTGGCAGAGAACGCTGGTGGTTACCCACAGTAACCAGGCCCTCAACCAGCTGTTCGAGAAGGTCGCCGAGCTGGACGTGGATGAACGGCATCTGCTGCGTTTGGGCCACGGAGAAGAGGCGTTGCAGACTGACAAGGATTTCTCGAGGTATAATCATCATAATCGTGAAAGAATAAGTAATAATATGTAACAAATAGTCATCTTCATCATTCATTAACAGCTCATGGACGTCCGGTGCTGGACATAGGCTTCTTGCGTGGACTTCAAAACAAAATGGTCTCGAGCCGCCATTTAGCGGTTGGTTCCCTGCAACCCGTTTGATGTCCTCAGTCAATAGTTGAAGGTCGAACAACACTGCGCTTTCCGGTGCGGGGTCGCCATTCCAACACCTTGGGACCCCAACGTAGATCGGCTCTACAAACTATGTGTTCTGCCACATTGCCACTTCAGCTTCGCGACTCTTTGAGTTATATCAGTGTCTTTCTTCTACGAATCTCCTCATTTCTGATTCGATTACAAATATAAATAAAAAAAAAAATAGAAATCTATACAAACTCCCGATTCTCTCGCCTAATAGGAGCGGGAATTTTATGCTTAAATCCGCCTGGATGGTTGAATGAGTATTGGCAGTGGTGGGCATTTCGTAGATACAAAATTGTTGTTTACCCTAAGGACTCATTACGAGCCTGTATTTGGAGTCTTGAACCTTGTTGTTGCAGTTGAAAAGTATATCTCACCTTCGTCCTAAATATCTCCCACTCAGGTAACGCTGACATTTTCAAAATGCACACTTATTAGCTAATAGTAATAGTAACTTAGCCATAACATAATTTAAAGAGATCGTTGAGTATTGCTGACAGATTATTATTTTGGTAGCTCTTAACGTACCCTCTGTTTTGATGGAATACTTGGTGGTCTGCTATTCAACTGCTGCGTTCCAAAATCTATTAGGGCATATACTATAATATTAATTATAGTATTTTACAGAAATAAGGCACATAATATTGCATGTGATTGGGGCGGATCGCTGTAATAAACATTGCCATTTACAAGATGTCATTCCGACGCAAATTTGTGTTAGCATTCCATTAGCTTCAATAACTTAAATATGTGTTGATGCAATGAATCTCATAAATCTCACATTCGCATTGTTGATTGAAATTAATTGACATTATTTTCATTGTCTGCATTCTACTCGCACCTAGTTCACAGAATCAAAAAGTCTATAGTTATAGAACCACGATTAGCATCAATAGGGTAGTTGACTCATATCAGATTTAATTTAAACAATATTCATTTCGCATAGTACATCGAATCAGGGTCCGAAATATTTTGATTTTAATTTTCTAAAAGTTAAGGATTTCTTGTAAAACTTAATTTAAAAATCATCTATTTTTTTAAATTTTCCAAACGTCAAAAACGCTATCGTCCATTTTGTGACGTCACAATGTTACTTGGTGTACTAAACGTCAAACTAATAGATATCTGATATTTTTGTCAAACTCTCCGTTTGTAAGGGTATTTGTTAACGTGATGTCATGAAACAGTTGAAATATATAGCAACATGGCTGCCAGGCGTTATTGCTCGTATTGTCAAAAACATATTTAAAAATTTTAATCACGTCTCGGATTTTAAAATATGATAGTTTTTTTTTCAATCTAGTAGAACGATAATGAACAATTTAAGACCATTTAAAGAACCCTAAAAAAAGTGTCAACTAGCCTTTTGTGAATAGATGCTTGCGAAGTTTCCTATAACTGGCATGAATTGCTTGTTTTGAATTCATACTTAATCCTGAGGATCAATCTTCAAACTCTTGAGAATGTAAATACTTTTTTCTTCAGTAAAATTGTAACCCCTTTTCTCCCTGTAGTGGATAAATAACAGGGTCAAGGGAGCTTTTAAAATAATTTTATAAAAATCTCGCTCTCCCCGTGGAATGGGATAGATAGGTAGAGATAGGCAACAAGGGTACGATCTAAGGTGTCGTGCATGCTCCCTCTTAATACGCCTACCTTATGAGGGTTATGATTCCTTACTATAGCGAAACCAAAAGTAAGGGTTAGGGTAAGGTAGGGTAAGGGTAAAGAGTAAATTGTTAATAGATCGATAAACAGGGTGCTGGGGAGTATTTCTCATAACTCTGGGGTTGTATTCTTTAAAAATGATCAAGGAGCATTTGTGTTCAAAAATTAATATTTTCTGAGTAAATAATATTTCTTTTGTAAATTGATCTTAAAATAATACGTTGATCTTAAAAAATAAACGCATCCATACAATTAAGACGTAGCCAAACTTTAAAATTTTAAAATACAAGGATAGATAAAGGCATGTGTTACATAAAATATAAAAAGTTTTTATTTTTTAGAAAAAAATATTAGCTATGCAGTTCGGCTCCTATAAGTGGACTCGTCAACACCTTGAAGTTATGGGAAAAACTCCCGAGCACCCTGTATATATAAGTTTATAACAATGCAACGTCCCCTAGATACGGTCGCGTTAACTACGTGCTCGCGAAGCGGCTGGAGCTCCTGGAGCAAGTGTCGCGGCTGCAGAGCACGCTGAGCGCGGGCGGCGACGCGGGCGCCACGTGCGAGCTGGCGCACCACTTCCACGTGTACCACGTGCGCCCGCGCTGGCAGGCCTTCCTGCACACGTGTGCCAAGGATCAGGTAATTACTACTGGCCAGTCCAGGATTAGCCTATAACCTATTTAAGCAATGGGGATGATGACTAGGTTTGAATATATTGATTTTTATGATACGTTCGGGTAAATAAGGTCAATGTTAACTAATTTGTACATAAAAAGCAAAGATTGACTGGATATTTGCAAAATAAATAAGATTATAAAATTTCAAAATCTATTAAAAATATTTTATCGTGATTAGATGAAAATTCATACAGTTTTAGCTTCCTTACATTAAATGTGACATTTTTTAATATGTGAACTATAAGCATAAACGCACAAATAACAAAGATATTAGTAATTTTGTTTGAACGCGCATACAAATCTAAGGATCATTACATTGCCTATGACGTCATTAGTATGTAATGATCGCAGATACCCTGTTCCTTTTACAAAATTGCTTTACTATTAGTATACTCTTAATTTATATACAATTTAAAAAACTGTCATCATCCCTATTACTATGGAGCAGTCCAGGATTAGCCTAAAAGCTTAAAATTTCGGCATCCCGTCTAGGGGGCATACTAGACGACTGAGAAAAAAAAGAAGCACATGAAAGTTAAAGCAATTTCAAAAATCTGGGAGTTTTAATGTTGGTGTTAATTTATACATATTTAAATTTTAATGTTCGTTTTAAAATTGTTATTTTTTCATTCTTTGTAGTTCACTTAATAATAAAGGTAGGCTTATGTCAAGTTACCTTAATCCGGCACTGCGCACGAATTTTCTCTCAGAATGAGGCTTAGGCTCGGACTTGAATAACCAAAGGTTAAAAACTTATATTCTCATAATAATACTAATATTAAAAAAGCGAATATTTTTGTGTAAGAGTGTATGTGTGTCTGTAGGAGTGCATTTTTTTTGCAGTACCTCCTTTGCGATGAGGCTATTGAAGTGATTTGCCTGAAATTTGGAATGGAAATAGATTTTAATCTGGATTAACAAATAGGCTTTTCATCCCGAAAAAATCCATGGTTCTCGCGGGATTTGTGAAAAACTGAATTCCACGCGGATGAAGTCACGGGCGTCCGTCTCCTAATAAATTTGCCATAAATGTTTAAATTTCCCAGCTCTTAATCATGTCACATTTTCTTTTCTTTAGGCTAAATCAACAGAGACGATCAGCAAGGAGTTTCCATTCCACGAGTTCTTCAACGACGCACCGAAGCCGCTGTTCCCGGGACGCTCCTACCAGCAGGACATGGACATTGCTGAGAGCTGCTACCGGTATGACAATCCTTACGTGAGCCATTAATAAAGTGCTTCGTAGTACTTCTGTATATATAAAAAAAAACTCTTTATTAAACCAATAACAGAATAACAAAATAACAAAATTTTACAAAACAGATTAAGTGAAACAACAAACAATGGTGTCACGGCTGCATTATCTTTAAAGTGATATCTTCCAGGCAACCGTTAATCCTATGAAGTTCAAGTTTACAAAGAAAAGTGGTTGGTGCGCAAATGTCAACTTAAAATACTGTAATATACTAACTTGAAACTACATAAACTGTACATTATCAATAGTAATATTAGTAAGTTTGTTTGTTTAAATCACAGAATAAAGATGATACAAAATGAGTCTTTACTCGTCTCCTTGACATCCGCATGTACTTGTGCAAACTTTTTTCATAATTTGTACTTTATAATTTAACACTGACAACAATGACGTAAATTTATATTAACAGTTACCAATAAAATAATACTCCATCTTATTTCTATAGTTTTTATGAACAGTTTTTTAAAATATTTAAAAACATAAGACGCCATTTTTCTTGAACAATATTGAAAATTACTAATGCGACGCTTCGTATTGTAGTGACTCGAGAATGTATTCGTTTTTTATTTTGTATTTGGAGCGGCTACGACACCTGTGCTGTGCGCTCTATCTGCCTGTTACTTTTTAATCTGTGATTTAATTTTCCTCCTCTTCCCCCCGGACCTCGATTACGAGTAGACGTGCCGAAATTGTGTTAATTATAATTTTAAAATTATTTTTACGTTCTTTTGTTCAAAAAATAAGTTCAAGAAAATAGGAGTGCATAAGTTCCAAGGAGTTTTCTAACGAAGAAGCGGCCATCAATAAAATTGGAAGCGGCCATTACTGTAAGTTAGAAGCCACACCTCAGGAATTACGTCATCATCGTACTACATCAATTAATATATTATTAAATCTGTTTTAAAACTAAATTACACCAGATTATACTCAAAGAATACGGCTAAAGTACTAGGAGTGCATGCGCTCCAGGAGAACTCAAGAAGCCGCCATTGCTATAAGTTGCAAGCCCCTCCTACCCAGCGACGCCATCTTGCCGAGGGAGTTAACCAGCGCAGGCGCCGCCTGTTCGACGCCATCTTGCGTTAACGTGTGACCTCGCCTACTTACTAGCGAGGTCATATGCGATCCTGGTACTTAGAACCATTGATATACGTTCCAGATATAGATTAAACTAAATTGATTTTTTTTTCCGTGGTCATTCATCATAGAATAACGTGTGACCGTGTGACCGAGCCTACTTACTTGCGAGGTCTTATGCGATCCTGGTACCCAGAACCATTGATATACATTCGAGACATAGATTAAACTAAATTGTTTTTTTTCTGTGGTCATTGAACATAAAACAATACTTGATTCTATGATATTCTTTTAATATAGACATAATATACAAAAAAGAAAGCTGCTATTATGATGGACAAGTCAATGTCAGATCCTAACTTGGATAGCTCCTGCCAAATCACACCGCCAAATTTCGTTTCCTTTCGAAACAAAAGAAAGTTCGATGAGATTGCCCCTTCAGAGTTGTCCACCTTCAGGGAGGAAATGATGGACACAATAAAGACTTTGTTTTCAGCGCAAGTTGAAGAGATAAAAAAGATTGTACCGACTCTTAAGGACATACAAAAGTCCAACAATAATATTGAGAAAACTATATCCTTTCTTATAGCACAAAATGAGGACTATAAAAATAAAATTGAAAAATTGGAATCACAGGCTAAAGAGGACAGAAAATATATACTTACACTAGAGGAGAAAATGGAAGACTTGCTAAGAGTCGGCAGAAAAGCCAATTTTGAAATAAAAAATGCGCCTAAAAAGATAAACGAGTCGAAAGAAGATTTAATTGAAATGGTGACCTGTTTGTCAAAGTCTGTTGGTAGTAGTCTTACAAAATCTGACATAATAGATATTTATAGAGTTCGCGGGAAGAGAGAAGGAGTCACAAATACACCTATTGTTATTGAAACCTCATCTACCATACTAAAAGCCGATATGCTAAAGATGTGTAAAAACTTTAATGTTAAACATAAATCAAAGTTGTGTGCCAAAAATTTGGGTTGCCGCACCTCAGAAGAGACCCCAATTTTTATATCGGACCAACTTACCCCTAAAGGTGCTCGTCTTTATTTTCTTGCGCGTGAACTGGTGAAGGCGAAAACATACAAATTTTGTTGGACATCATATGGAAAAGTGTATGTAAGGAAGAACGAAAACTCTGCTATAATTACTATAAAAAATGAAGCTCAAATCCCACACCTACTGCAAGAATCGTGACTAGATGTAGTTGTATTTATTTTATTTCTATTACGTATAATATTTTTTTTTGTAAATAAGATTATTCTACTAATTTCTACTACTATCACTCATCTTATGTTTTTTTGTATTAAAGCACACACGTATGTTCTAAACACACTTAACATAAAAATCAATGTACACGTTATCATATTATTACACACCCACTTAGAACCCACTTACACTACTTCACAACGTAGAGGTAAACTTCGTACTAAACAATTTTCGTATTGCTACATTCAAATGTATCTTTTCATGCAATTCTTTGTAATGGTAACTAAATTCAGTCCTCTTAAACTACATTATGGATAATACGTCACGAACACAAGCAGATATAGACAATGCAGAAATATCTAAAGCAGTGCAATCTGACATTTGTGACATTTCTAATCACACTAGTATTAAAAATAAGGACATCACTATCATAACGCAAAATATCAGAAGCATTTACTCTAACTTTGATGACCTTCAAGTGGTCTTGTCACAACTAAATAGTGAGCCTAACGTCTTAATCCTAACAGAATGCTGGCTCAATAAGGATAAACCTTTACCACAACTTACAAATTATTCATCTTTCGTATCAACCTTTCATTTAAATCAATGTGATGGTGTAGTTATGTATATAAAAAACTCGCTAAACTTTAATGTAACAGAAATCCAGCTTACTCATGCATCCTGCTTACAGTTAACAATAAATAACAATATTCTCATTTTAGGTATTTATCGCTCACCGTCAAATAACAATGCTGACTGCTTCATTCAGTCATTAAACTTACATCTAGAAAAAATTAAATCTTACAAAAATATTACCATAACGGGTGACATAAATATAAACATTATACCAAAATCCTTAGAAAATACTAACGAACGCAATAATAGAATAAATTATCTGAATATGATTACTCATCATGGTCTGCTTCCTGGTCATTCGTTTCCAACCCGACAAGACAATTGTTTAGACCATATTCTCCTAAAATTGGAAAAATCTAAACATTCTGCGTTTATAGCCGTATTGAATACTACTATCACCGATCACCTCATGGTACTTTTATGCTTATCAAATATTGATGACAGACGGTGCCCAAAAATGAAAACTATTACAGACTATACTGAAGCACTACAAAATTTTACTAATAAAAATTTATATACTCTACTAAGTTACAATAACCCAGAACTATTAATTGAAAAGTTAACAAATGAAATTAAGGATTCATTAGATAAAAACACTAGAACTATACTACTACCTAAAAATAAACGCGTTATTAAACCATGGATAACTCCAGGAATTCTGCGCAGCATTCGACATAGAAATAAATTACAAAAAAGAGTGCGTCACAACCCATCCGACGAAAATTTAAAAAATGTATATAAAAGGTATCGTAATTTTTGTAATAACTTAATTAAAAAACTTAAACGGAACTATGAAAAAGAGCAGTTGGCTAATTCTAAAAATTATAAAGCTCTCTGGAAGAATATTAAAAATTTTACACACTTAAATAGCTCAAACAATAACGCTACAGAACTGTTGAGAATTAAGTCTTCTCCTTCTGAATCTGTTAACTGTGTTAATTCTTTTCTTGTCAGTATTGGGGAATCCTTGGCCAAAGATATTCTTCAAAATAACATGCAGCAACTGTCATCTACGCTAGTTACTACATCCTACACCCACTATTCTTCTTTTGGCTTGCTCGACACAGATGTCAAAGAAGTTAGTGCAGTACTTATGAGCCTGAAGACCAGTAGTGCGTCGGGATGGGATAACATTCCTACGGAATTCCTCAAACTTGCTAATAACGTAATAACTCCTATTATTGTGCACCTTGCAAATATATGTTTTAGTACAGGTATTTTCCCCTCACTCTTAAAAAAATCAGTCATAACACCTGTGCATAAATGTGGTAACAGAGATGATGTGAGCAACTACAGACCGATTTCAGTACTCCCTGCTATCTCAAAAATAATAGAAAAATTAATTAATAACCGACTACTAAGCTACCTAGAACAACGCGCTATACTATCAGAATCCCAGTTTGGTTTTAGGCGAGGAAAATCCACTGAAGATGCTGTCACAAATCTTACTACACTAATAATAGAAAAGCTGGATACTAACAAAAAATGTCTTACTGTCTTCCTTGATCTAAAAAAGGCATTTGACACTGTCTCTGTTCCTATACTCTTACATAAACTAGAATCTATCGGAATGAGAGATACAACATTATCTTTGTTCCAGAGCTACTTAAGTGGTCGTACTCAAATGGTTAAGATTGATAAATACATCAGTAATGAATTAAATATCAATTACGGTGTCCCCCAGGGAAGCGTTCTTGGTCCTACTTTATTTTTGGTGTACATCAACGAACTTTGCAATCTCAAGATAAGAAATGGACATATTTTCTCGTACGCAGATGATACTGCAATTGTATTTACTGGTAACTCTTGGGAAGATGTCCGTTACCACGCTGAGAAAGGGCTCAGAAATATTGCTAGGTGGCTAAATTCAAACCTCCTAACGCTTAATACTGGAAAAACAAACTATATGTGCTTTTCAATCTGTGAACGTGCCCAACCAGACCCAAATTATGAAATAAAAATACATACATGTATAGGAGACAATGCAAACTGTCATTGCGCGATCTTACAAAAGGTGTCCACCTTTAAATACCTTGGTGTAATATTAGATGATCGTATGTCTTGGTATTCTCATATTGACCTTGTATCAAACAGAATTCGGAAATTTGGGTGGATATTCAAAAACTTAAGGCACATTGCGTCTAAAAAAATTTTAATTACCGTATATTTAGCATTAGCTCAATCAGTTATGTCCTATTGCATTACTGCCTGGGGTGGCGCATCAAAAACGAGATTTCTTGAACTAGAGCGTGCCCAGCGTTCTCTCCTAAAAATCATGCTCTTCAAACCATATATGTTCCCTACTACACAATTATACTCTATTGCGGAATTACTCTCAGTCAGGAAGCTATATGTTTTAAATATGGTTCTTAGAAAGCACATATCCCTAACTTTTAAGCCTACTACTAAAAGAAATAGATATATTGTTGCAAAAACAGAACGCACCAGAACCGCTTTTGCTCGAAAGCAATATTTTTCACAATCTAGTTATTTGTATAACATACTTAACAGAAAATTGAATATGTATCCATTGAACTTATTTGCTTGCAAAAAAGTTTTAAAAGAATTCTTATTAACATTGAATTATGAAGAAGTGGAATCTCTACTGAAGCGTATTACATAATACGAGTACATTACCCAAGGCACACACATACTCTCTCTCACACACACACAAACACACACACACACACACACACACACACACACACACACACACACACACATACATGTTCTTTTTTAATGTCTTTAGTTTTAGTTATACCCACTATGATTAATTATAAATATCTTTAATTACGGCTTGTTATGGAAGAGCGGAGTCTTCTGTCACAGGAGTTTACAACTCTTAAAAGAAGACTCTAGCCTTTAATTATTTGTTACTGATTGATGTTAACGAAATAAACTATTTTTTATTTTTTATTTTTTATTTTTTTTTTTAATTTTTTTTATATACTTGTAAGGTAATAATGATGTATCTCACAAGTAATTGCAAAAGGTTACGTTATTTAATTACATCATAGGCAATAAAACGTTAGATCACTGTGACTAGCAAATCTGAATGAAGGTCCTATTCATATCTATAACATGTAATTATTCATATGACTCACATATAGTAAGAACTTCATGCTTATCCAACTATAATAGCCGCTTAATTCATAATGTCATAGTAGAACAATACTTAGCTTTAACACAATGCCTGCGGTACGAGGTCAATTGACCTCGTGCGTCTAGCGTCTTCAAGAGTTAGGAGGTCGATGGACCTCGTAACGGACCACATAAAGTTCTAGTATGAGGTCAAAAAACCTCGTGCCGCACCAGAGCATAGTACCTACAGAAAAATCAGTGGATCAGCGAACGTGTTAAAAAAACCTCCTCCTTTTTTTAGTCGGTTAAAAAACGTTTATCTGTGTAACGAAATTCATGTATAATTGTCGTTTACAGCTTTATTAACCGACTTTCGGAAAAAGAGGTTCTATGTTCAGCTGCATGTATGTTTTTTCTGTAAAGAGATTAAGTGTTCTGCTTTCGGACGATTAATAATAAAAATATTGACATGCTAAGTAAGTAGCCTATTTGGTTAAAACTTTTTACAAAAATTAGCATACTTTAAATATACTCGTAGCTTCCGAAATATTTTTAGGAACGTTGTCTATACATCCGTTGTCGTGATGAATACTAATTAAATATGGCTCACACCATTAAACCAAAAATAATATAGTAACAGTCTCGGCAAATATTTAGCCTCAATAGCTCAACGGTAAAGCGGTCCGACTCATCACCGAAGGGTGGTGGTTCGATCCCCGCCCTGTTGGTCTATTGTCGTACCCACTCCTAGCACAGTCTTTCCCGAATAGTTGGAGGGGAATGGGAATATTGGTCAAGATATGGCAAATATTCTTTTTCTAAAAAAAACTTCCAAACCGGTGGTAGAGTGTTTACAGATAGTCATAATCCGAAAGAACGCACGTACAAAAACGGAAGTGACGTGCATCAGTCGTGGGTTTTTCAATCATCGCTACACGCCCCCCGGACCGCGCGCAACATCGGGAGTGTTGAAGTTGAGTGATGAACGAAGTTGCCAAGTTACTCGTATAATATCACACGCGGATTAGGATGTCCGTCTGTGTTCTCCGAATGTGCTGGACCAATTAAGTTGAATTTTGGTACACACATCAATTTCTGTGACCCGAATGCAGAGGTGTACCATTAATAGATGAAACCTGAATATAGGGGGCACTTATGGGGGGCAAGATGAAAAGTTGAAAAACAAACTTTTTCAAACTCCATCTTGTGATACATCTAATGAAAGAGCATATTGAATGTATTTTTTTATTATACAGTTACATAGACCACATATTCGAGGAGCTGGAGGAGTTCCGCGCGTTCGAGCTGCTGCGGTCAGGGCTGGACCGCTCCAAGTATCTGCTGGTGAAGGAGGCGAAGATCATCGCCATGACGTGTACACACGCCGCCTTGAAGCGATCGGAGCTGGTGCAAATGGGTATGTCTTTTAGTTCTAGTTGCTTTTCTGGACGGGATTCGAACCTACGCCCTCCGAATCGAAGGCAGAGGTCATCATATCCACTAAGCTATCACGTAACTTGCTCATCGAAGCATACTAGCAATTGTCCATAATATATGAGATGAGAGTTCTTATTAAGAATTTCTTGGACAAAAGATAAGCTCTTTATTACACAGCTTAACAGAATTATACACAGTTAATAGGGATGATGACAGTTTTTGAAATGGTATAGAAATTAGGAGTATGCTAAAAGTAATAGAAATAGTTTTGAAATTTTCTATAAGTAACAGGATATCTGCGATCATTACTTTCAGAGCTATAGAAATTTAAAGGGTCATATTTGCGGCACTGCCACGTATCCCTGAAAAACGCCCCATACAAAATGTCACGAATTAATGACGTCGGTTATTCGCTGATCGCTTTGTTTTGTTCAAACGAAATTACAAATATCTGTGTTATGTTTATAGTTCATATATTGAAAACAGTCACGTTTAATATAGCGAAACTAAAAATGAATGAATTTTCATCTAATTGTACGACAAAAGGATTTTAGATAATTTTGAAATTTTAAAATCTTATTTATTTTGCAAACATTCAGTCAATCTTTGGTTTTTACATATTAAATCAAATCAAATCAAGTAGGCTCAGTTTACAAGCATTTTTTATACGTCCGTCAGTTGACTATTTGTAAAGATTCTACCACCGATTCGGAAGGCAGATTCTGCTGAGAAGAAACCGACAAGAAACCCAACAGTTGCTCTTTTTAAAAAATCATACAGTATTATAATTTACAATTGATGATAACATTACAATTTCTTATAGTTTTACTGTTTGTGTGAAGGTGGAAGCTGACCCAATGACCTCCAAGCGCTTTTATCTTTAAGGAACTCATCAATGTTGTAGTAACCTCGACTATTAATGAATTAAATATTAATTGGTTCATATTGACCTTATGTATATAATTGTCTCATAAAAATCAATATATTCAAACCTATTCATTATCCCCACTGAATTAAACTCAATATAGTGAATTTAACTCGAACTCGAAGCTACATTTGCTAACGGTTGGAACAAGGCAGTTAATGGTAAACGGCTATGTACCTATACGTAATTGTTTTTGATGTTAAAATAGTTTTAGGTTGTTCATAATTTTGTCTAGCTTTATATACACTTCTGTGTATTCTTTGATATCAAATAAAAATTAAAAACATTTTCTGTGATCGTAAATGGTGTTATTATATCGATCCAACAATATAACTTCAATATTAACTTTCTCCTATGAATTTTGTGCTATTTAACAACGTTTTATTTAAAAACATGAATACTAAAAAACCAAGCAACAGACAGTAAAAAATACATGCAAACTTTCACAAAATGGTGAAATTATAAGGGACCTAGCGCACTACTCAGCCACGCCAAGTGATGATAATATGCGACCAGTGAAGAGAAATATAGACATAATTTCGATCAATGGCGTTAGAATTGTCCCAGTTCCATCTCTTTCGTACAAACGCAATGAAAGAGATAGCGGTATTTCCGGTTGCGCTGCCAGTGGTTGAATTTTGTCTGTTTCTCTTCACAAGATTATCTCGTCGGTCGCATATTAGCTCCACAGGTTAACTGAAGAAACCATATAAACGATCTTAAATGCGACCCAACCCGTCAACATGCATTCGCAGAATAACAAGTAACAGTTGTCCGCATTACGACCGGCCGTGGACCTGACCACAAATGTGGCCGCAGGTAAACCGTAGCTTTCGCGACCACGGCCAACGACCAGTCGTGGTCGTGGCCGCATAGTGCGCGAAGTCCTTAAGTAATACAAGTATCAGCAAAATCGAACTATATTTCATTTGAAACTAGATAACAAAGCGATAAATACAATCTAATATCTCATTGACACTTTCACTGAATACTTATCAGATTACATGGAATCGAAGTCATAGTGACGATGTAACATTCACTTTCACCAATGGTTTCAGTTATAAAATATTGAAATAAAAAAAATAACTATATTTAAGTATCTTTTTGTGCGTCAAACTGAATATGCCTGAAATAGACGCGTTCAACCAAACAAACACAAAATCATATTAGTATTTACCTACCTATAGATACCAAGGATGTCGTAATCCGAAACCACATATGATATGCTAAATAGATTCAAGAGGGAGTTATTACCTACGAGCAGACGCCCCGCGGTTACAACCGCGTAGTTCCTGTTCCCGATAGGAATTCGGGGATAAAATATAGCCTACTAGCGGACGCCCGCGACCTTGTCCGCGTGGAATTTAGTTTTTCACAAATCCCTCGGGAACCATGGATTTTTCCGGGATAAAAAGTAGTCTATGTGTTAATCCAGGCTACAATATATCTTAATACTAAATTTCAGTTAATTCGGTTCAGTAGTTGAGGCGTGAAAGAGTAACAAACATTCATATCATCAAAATCATCAGTTTTCGCAAATCTCCGGAAACCATGGATTTTTTCGGGATAAAATGTAAAATCTATTTTCATTCCAAATTTCAGCTAAATCGCTTCAGTAGTAGCGGCGTTATAGAGTAACAAACATCCAAACATCCATACAAACTTTCTTGCTTATAATATTAGTAGGATAGCTCGGGGATAGTGTAGCTTCCCAACTGTGAAAGATTTTTTTCAAAAAGTATCGGGAGCCTATTCAATACAAACACACAATTAAATCTTTCCTCTATAAGACATTAGTTTAGATATTAAATTATTTTAGTATAGACGTTAAATTATCGGATACGGTCATAATCATTAACATCTGAAAGTGATCGTTAAAGAATCAATCATTATCATCCTAAAACCGCTAACCCTCTTCAGACCATCATGGTGGGTCTAAGCTCTGGTCTGGCACTGTAATGGACAAATATCAAATGGATAAAATAGGCTGATGATGATGAAACGATTTCGTTTTACCAGGTTTCAAATACGACAACATACTAATGGAAGAGTCAGCACAAATCCTGGAAATAGAAACTTTCATCCCACTGCTGCTGCAAAATCCTCAAGATGGTCGCTCGCGTCTCAAGCGCTGGATCATGATCGGCGACCACCACCAGCTGCCGCCGGTGGTCAAGAACATGGCCTTCCAGAAGTACTGCAACATGGAGCAGAGCTTGTTCACTCGTATGGTGCGACTGGGAGTGCCGTATGTGGAGCTAGATGCACAGGGCAGAGCACGGTCTAGGTAAGTAGTCAATGCGACTAATTCTTTTATTGTAGTTATACATGTACATGAGTTATACCTATATATTATCTAAATCGTCGTCATCAACCCATATTCGGCTCACTGCTGAGCTCGAGTCTCCTCTCAGAATGAGAGGGGTTAGGCCAATAGTCCACCACGCTGGCCCAATGCGGATTGGCAGACTTCACACACACAGAGAATTAAGATAATTCTCTAGTATGCAGGTTTTCTCACGATGTTTTCCTTCACCGATTGAGACTCGTGATATTTAATTTCTTAAAATGCACACAACTGAAAAGTTGGAGGTGCATGCCCCGGACCGGATTCGAACCCACACCCTCCGGAATCGGAGGCAGAGGTTATATCCACTGGGCTATCACAGCTCATTATCTAAATATATAGGTATAACTCAAAGGTGACTGACTGACATAGTGATCTATCAACGCACAGCCCAAACCACTGGACGGATCGGGCTGAAATTTGGCATGCAGGTAGATGTTATGACGTAGGCATTCGCTAAGAAAGGATTTTGATCAATTCTACCCCCAAGGGTATAAATAGGGGATGAAAGTTTGTATGAAACTTGTTGTCAGTTTTGCGTCGATTTGGCTGAAATTTGGAATGAAAATAGATTTTAAATGAAGATAAGTGGAGGTTCTGAACTCATTTCACAATTTTTTGTTAAAAAGATTTAAATTTTCTGTCTTTAGTGTGCCCTAGCATAATGAGCGTCAGTCACAGTATGGAAAATTTCGGGTTTTTAATTTTAACACAGAATTACTGAACCGATTTTCACGAAAATTAAATGGGATCAATCTGGAACTTGGAACTTGGAATCTTAATCAAACAAAAAAAAATCCTCCTCCTTTTTTAAATTCGGTTAAAAAAAACGATTTAAACTGTCCATGACACCTATGAAACGTGCAGATATTAAACATGACCACAATTCCCGTCACATAAATAAATAAATAAAACTCAAATAAAATCTAATAAAAGTCCTATTCCACGAATAAAATTCATCTCTAATTTATATCTGTGTTTATTACGTATGTAACTAAATAGTTGACCACGTGTGACCACTAAACATTACTTTATATCATTGACCACTTGAAAGAAGCTGTTCAAACACATTAATTTACGAGTACATGGTAATCACATCTTAAACGCAACCGCCGTTTCTTTGAACTTAGCGACAAATTAACATTTGCTATGAGAGTAGATTGCGTAACTAATAATAATTCAATCTCAAGGCTCATTTACTTTGTGTACAGTGAGACTTAGGACGGTCCTAGAAATCTAGATTTTATTAATACTGCTATATTATTCCTGTGATCATCTATATTTATAATAAATCTGTAGAGATAAATTCTGTACATGGTAGGAGTAGGGTAAGGGTAGGGTAGGGGTAGGGTAGGGTAGCGGTGGTAGGGTAGGGTAGGGGTAGGGTAGCGGTAGGGTAGGTTAGGGTTAGGGTTGAGTCCCTTCTCATCCCCTGTATGATAGGGTAGCTGTAGAGTGGGAGTAGGGTTTCACGCGGACAAATTCGCGGGCGTCGCCTGTAATAAATATACTTTAATTTTGGCACCTATTTAGAGATAACAGAAGCACCTACCTTCATTTTATTACTTGTAAAGGTTTCTTTTTAATTTAATTAATACCAAATCTTAGCCATATGTGTTTATCTACAACTCAATTGATAGACTCAGGGCAGCAATTTGTAGGACGTGTTACTTGCATGAATTATTACTGTTTAGCGATACTTTATGACTTTACTATTTATTAGGCTATCCGCTTCATCGGTCAATTATAACTATATATATAAAAAAGTGAAGCAATTGAGGGTTATAACAAGGGGATATTCTCGCAGTATCTGCAACCTGTACCGCTGGAGGTATCGCAATCTGGGTGACCTGGCGCACGTGTGCCGGCTGCCCGAGTACCGAGCGGCCAACGCCGGCCTGCGCCACGACTTCCAGCTCGTCAACGTGGACGACTTCAACGGCGCAGGCGAGACAGAACCCAGCCCTTACTTCTATCAGGTAATGTAGCAAAAGAAAGAAGGTTACACTTCGATTTTTTTACCACCATAAAATAAAACATCTATAAGGACAATGATTTACAATTTTACAGTTAATGTTATTCTATCTTGCATGCTGAAGAGAGAAAAGCAGGTTGCCTTCGTGTCATCATCATCTTTATCAGCCGATGGACATCCACTGCTGGACATAGGCCTCTTGCATGGATATCCAAACACCACGGTCTCAAGTCCAGAAACTCCACGTAAAACTCGCTTCCCCGGAGTTTCCCTGTCACTGTTCATCTCTGGCATACGAACATAATACGCACTGTTCAAGGACTTTCGTCTTCACGCACTGAGGAGTTTCGGTCGTGAAGATGTCGCGGATTTTCCTGAACGCTGCCTCTTTAAGCTGACTTCGACGGTTTATCTCTGACATACGAACACAATACGCACTGTTTGAAGACTTTCACCTTCAGACAGTGAGGACTTTTGGACTTGATGTAGCAAAGTATCCCGAATGCTGTCCAGCGGAGCTGGCTTCGACTCTTGGCTCTTTCCATGTATCCATCCATATATGGTTTGTTTGATTTTAATCGAATTGGTATTGATCGTAGAACTTGGCCGAGGCGGAGTACGTGGTAGCGGTGTTCATGTTCATGCGGCTGGTGGGCTGGCCCGCGCACCGCATCTCCATCCTCACCACGTACAACGGGCAGAAGCACCTCATCCGTGACGTCATCACCAAACGCTGCGCCGACAACCCGCTCATCGGCAGACCGCACAAGGTCGGTGATATATTTAGAAAGAAAAGAAAGGAAGTTTGCCACTGCTACTTTTGGCCACAAATCAATTATAAAATAAATTATGGCTTTACTGTCCAAACAGAGGAATAATAAAATAATAATGTCCTGCTATACGTGGTATAACCTACAAAAAGGCCCTAACTCAGCATTTTACCTCTTACTTCCCATAAAAAAAGTTACGACCACGTATACTTTGATAAACTAGGTACTAGATTAAAACTAAGAAAAAATCACCTGCAATACAGTTATGAATCATGCAATGCAATCTTAATATATAAATGCGAAAGGCTTAATATATATATTCATCACGTAATCTCGAAAACTGCTTGACGTGCATAGATGAAATTAGGCAGGAAGGTTGTATATAGTTAGTAGGTATCCACTAAGAACGGATTTTGCAATAGGGCCAGATTAAAGAGGTCTAAGGACGGACGTAGTCGCGGGCGTCCGCCAGCACAATATACCTATGACTAATTATATACTATAATTGATATATTTATCTGTTTACTTGGTTGGTTATCGATAGTATCAAATAACAAGCACATGTTCACGTGAAGTGCAGACGCCTTGCTGTTAATGTAATGCATCTAATCTATACGCCCGTCCACAACACAAATGATAAATTGCAAATACCTACCTACGGGAAGAGTCCAGTGGCGTGCACTTCATAGATGCAAAAATGCACTGCTTACCCTAAGGACTCTATACAAACCTATGTTGAACCAAAGAATACATAGTTGGACAAGGAATTTTCCAATTTTTACCTATAGTGCATACCTTAGTTAAAAACCTTATGACACGCCACTGGTAGAATCGTTGTAGGGCGAGGTGTTATGCATACATGTTTTATATTCTTTCATATATTTATTATTCTGCCATAATGGGCGTCCCACAGGAATCATTTTTGGGTACTTTTCTATTCTTAGTGTACATAAACGATTTATCACACTGTGAGACTATTTGCTAACAAAAACACCCTTAATTTATAAGTTTGACTGAAGTAAACATAACTTGTATTTATTTTGCGTACTCAATTAAATATCTTGTGTGGAGTAAGGCTAAGGAAAAAGTATTACCTTCGTGAAATTCTTATATATTTCGTGAAATAGAGAAATAATTATACACGCAATTACTTTCGTAAAAACTTTAAATAAATGGGTACTTACAGTAAATGTAATACAGTTGCCTATTAGACCTAAGGCAGTCTTTTTGACTCTCTCTAAGTAATATTTAAAAAGCCGTGATAGTCCAATGGATATGACCTCTGCCTCCGATTCCGGAGGGTTCGAATCCGGTTCAGGGCATGCACCTCCAACTTTTCAGTTGTGTGCATTTTAAAGGAATTAAATATCACGTGTCTCAATCGTGAGGAAACCTGCATATACTAGAGAATTTTCTTAATTCTCTGCATATGTGAAGTCTGCCAATCCGCATTGGGCCGCATTCTGAGAGGAGAATCGAGCTCAGCAGTGAACCGAATATGTGTTGATAATGATGAAGTAATATTCGTGATTCTCGTAAAGGTGACGACAGTGGACAAGTACCAAGGGCAGCAGAACGACATCGCGCTCATCTCGCTGGTGCGCACGAAGGCGGTCGGGCACGTGCGCGACCTGCGCCGACTCATCGTGGCCGCGTCGCGCGCTCGCCTCGGCCTGTACGTGTTCGCGCGCGCCAACCTCTTCAGGAACTGCTTCGAGTTGCAGCCTACCTTCAACCAGGTAACATAGCTCATAGTGCCGGATTAACTTGATGCCCTTAGAAATGTTCCCTTGTAGGACCCCTATTCTTAAGTTATCTACAAAGAATCAATTTAAAAAATGTGAATAATTATGCCGGAGGATTTTAAATCACGTGCCGTTTATCTGTCAGTTGTTTGTCTGTGGACATATGTCAGTTGACGATCTCGGAGAGAGCACACAGTAGCTCTCAAGTTTATTCAGTTGAACGCTTGAGCTGGATCTAGTCAGTTTAGTGAGTGAGTGGTCCGGTGTCCGGTAGACCGGCAGTCCGGTGGTGACTATCAGTCACTTTGTGTATTTGCCATCCCTGACACGTATAGCGTAACCGTAACCTAGTCCAGACATACCACGATAGCAGTGCGCAGTATACGATATCAGTCCATGGGATACGAGATCCCGATATTCAGACGTGATTTATTCTTCTTCCGATAATAAGAAGTGGAATTTAGACGTTTCTCTGACAAAAATAATATGTTTCAATCAGCGTCAACGTTTAAAACGCGCGGATTTTGAAATTTCCTTAACTTTCGCTTGCCCGTTTTGTTCTCGGTCGTCTTTGGTCCCTAGACGGGATGCCCTAAGTTATTGCGTCAAAAGCAATATCAACTTAATGAAATATGTTGCGGTAATTTGCGCTGCCATTTCTTGAATTTCCTCTATTTCTCTTCATAATTATCGTAAAGGTTAAAGCAACCCACTATCTCCCATGGCCCCTCCGACCTCACAGTCATACTGGCCGAATCTTGAGAGGGTCCGGTACTTGCTCTTTGCGTGTTTCCTGGGCCGCGTTCTTTACTCCCTGCAAGCTTTTTACTCGTCATCCTTGTCCCATTGCACTCTCCCCATTCTAAGGGTGGAACGTCAATAAACGACGGATTTCCCCCGTCCCCCGCGGACTCGTTACTGGCAAAAATACGAAAACAATCAATAATGATAAAAAAAAAACATTAACAAAATTATGATAAGATCATTCAAAATGAACAACAGTTCATACTATATTTTGCATTTTAAAAACGGTCAAGTATTTAATATAGGTCAAGCGATTTTGTTATTGAGTTTGCTAATTGACCGCTTTAGATCAATATAACCATCCCATTCAGATCAAGGTTCTTGGTTTTATTTATAACCCGTAGTCTCCAGTAGTTCAATTATGCATGGTTGGTTTGGGTTCTACAGATTTTTTAATTCGTAACCCTTATTAACACCAGTTTCACTATTAGTTGATTTTCTAATTCGATAGCCCTTTGAATTTGTCCGTATCTATCTCTTTCTATAGTATCATCGTTGTATAGAAAGTTAGTCTCAAAATATAAGTACTTGTATAGTTAGTCTCAAAAGACTAACACTGTCGAGATATAAAAACATCGTTACAGAATAGGCATACGTCCTCTGCACACGTCCCTGCTTTTAGGAGAGGGGACTTCTAAGCTCCAAAGTAAGATTTGAATCTATTTCAATGCGTGGTTTGAATCAAAATATGCCAAAAAAACTCAGCAATTGCTCTTTTAAAACAATGACCATTTTTAAAACAATATTAAATATTTTTTTATAGTCTACAAAGTAATATCACTTTTATATCCCATATAGCTGTTTTAATTCTCTCCATAGACATAAAAATATCTACAAATTCGAATATCATTGGACTTCCCATAGGGTCATATAATGGGTCATAATATATTCAAGTCAAGCGTCAATTAAACTCATTAACGTCATTCTAACTAATTATTTGTGCGTTAGTAAAATTAAACAATGCTTAGTTAATTATATTGTGGCTTTCGTAAGCGTTGAGGAAAAAATCAATTACTTGTATTATTTTGTTTTGATTAAAAATAATTTGCTATTTAACGTATTATCTAGCTATTCATAATTTTGATACATTATTTCAGTTTGACATATTAAGTTAAGAGAAAATTAAACCCTTTTCTAGATGAACTGCTTTACCATATCTTAGAATATGGGTTTATGTTGTCTTTGTTGGTATCGGCTGTTACAACGGAGTCCCATCTGAAAATCAGTGCTGTATGCTCTTTGGTTATAGGGAGTAGAAATATGCTGAGCTGGGACCTTTTTCTAGGGTATGCCACATGCCGCTATATTTCTGGTGTTATAATTGAGAGCTGTGACAGAGTAGCAATAAAGATTTTTTCTTTCTTTCTTTTGTCTCCCTTTGGTAGGGGGATTTTAAATTTGGAACTTTTCTCCACAGTTAGTGGAACGATCGCTGGAGCTGGAGCTCGTCCCGGGGGAGCGCTACCCGGCGCAGCGCAGCGCCACGGCGAGCGTGCCCGAGGGGCTGGTGCTGCGCGTGCGCGACATGCCGCACATGGCGCGCTTCGTCTACGACATGTACTTGGACATCGTGCGCCAGACCGACCGCGACACGCAGGTGAGTGGCACGGTCGCTGCAGCTGGAGCTCGTCCCGGGGGAGCGCTACCCGGCGCAGCGCAGCGCCACGGCGAGCGTGCCCGAGGGGCTGGTGCTGCGCGTGCGCGACATGCCGCACATGGCGCGCTTCGTCTACGACATGTACTTGGACATCGTGCGCCAGACCGACCGCGACACGCAGGTGAGTGGCACGGTCGCTGCAGCTGGAGCTCGTCCCGGGGGAGCGCTACCCGGCGCAGCGCAGCGCCACGGCGAGCGTGCCCGAGGGGCTGGTGCTGCGCGTGCGCAACATGCCGCACATGGCGCGCTTCGT
This sequence comes from Bicyclus anynana, assembly GCF_947172395.1. Lineage (NCBI taxonomy): Eukaryota > Metazoa > Arthropoda > Insecta > Lepidoptera > Nymphalidae > Bicyclus > Bicyclus anynana. The sequence goes on along the minus strand of NC_069103.1, from coordinate 4,667,757 downwards.
CTACGACATGTACTTGGACATCGTGCGCCAGACCGACCGCGACACGCAGGTGAGTGGCACGGTCGCTGCAGCTGGAGCTCGTCCCGGGGGAGCGCTACCCGGCGCAGCGCAGCGCCACGGCGAGCGTGCCCGAGGGGCTGGTGCTGCGCGTGCGCAACATGCCGCACATGGCGCGCTTCGTCTACGACATGTACTTGGACATCGTGCGCCAGACCGACCGCGACACGCAGGTGAGTGGCACGATCGCTGGAGCTGGAGCTGCGCAGCTCCACTTTTAATAATTCCTGCAGGTCGTTTGGTAATGTTCATTACATGACAATGACGTAAATAACGTATAAAGCAATCATTATTTATTAAAGCCTCCCTCAACGGTAAATGGACCGGATTCATCACCGAGAAGTCGTGGTTTAATCCCGCCAGCTGAATTATTGTCGTACCCACTTCTGACACAATATTTGCCAACTAGTTGGTGGGGAATGGGAATCCCTCCAACTAGTGACGACTTTTCGGTAATGAGCTACAGAAGTCATATGAGAAATATATAGCAATTATTTTTAAAGAAAAAAATTACTATTGTAATATTTTTAATAATTTTTATTTATGGTCAGAAATTGCAAAAGTCGTGGAGTGCTCCGGGTTCGGGCGGACTCGACGCGCGGCCCGACCACTTCGTGCCCGCTCACCCTGGCGCCGCACCCGACTCTGACGACGAAGACGAGGCCGCCTCCGCCTCCGCCCCCGCCTCCGCGTCTGCCACCGCTACTGCCTTCACTCCCACCGACATCGTCAATGAAGTAGAAGAACCCAATGTGTGAATACATTATTATCTATACTTCTCTTGTTACTATCACTTGAAAAAAACAATAATTTTACAATAGATAATGTTAAACATTAGAGAAATTACGTGTTATTTCATTTTCGATGCAAATTTGTACTTTGTTTTTTGATTGGATCGTCACAGGTTTTGTCTTAAATAAAATTGTAAGTAATATAAAATTGAAATGTTCCAAATTTAGTTAATTTCAATATTAAGTTAAATGTCATTAATTAGTGTATTTCTAAGTACTGAACTCTCATCCTTGTAATTTAGAATAAGTAAACTAAGTAAATAAAAACATTAAATTTTGCTACTGTTTTCCTTCTATATTCGTATATTTTGTGTAGAAGTTAAATTCTTATTCAGTACAATGTGCTGAATCCGAAGCATAGTACGAATTTCGGTATTTTACATTTTTATTGTCATAGAACAAGGGCTAACTTGTAAAGAATAAAAAAAAATCTTTCCAAAGACTATCTAAATATCTACCCTATACTAAAGACAATGTCGTGGAATGTTTATAAACGAACAAATTAAAAATTAATGTGGAATACGCATATCCGTGGTTTCGTAATCCACAGTTTTTTTTAATGTGCGTGGCGGTGCCCACGCTGCCTAACAAACAACTGAGCTCAAGTCATCAAATACCCTCTTATTTATACCAACACTGATAGCTCCCCTCCACGAAAACATAAATAATGAATATTAATACCACTCGCAATCGAGGAACTTGTAATAGTAAAAAGAAAAAAAAGTGTGAGTCAGCTCCGACGCACTCTTTCAGATCGACTGTCTAAATAGGTGTATGATGACCCGCAGCATACACTATGTACGTCTCAATATCACGCCTGAAAAGTGAAAGTTGCGCAACCGAGGAGCAGCAGGACGCGGCGTGCGCGCGTAACAGCGTGCACATGCGTGCGGGCGCGCCTAAGCGCTAATTTTGTTGGTGCGATGCAACTACTTAGTTAATTACTCAAATCAATCAAATCAAAATCAAATAAAAATCATTTATTTTAAGTAGGCTCAGTTTACAAGCACTTTTGACACGTCAGTTGACTATTTGTAAAGATTCTACCACCGGTTCGGAAGGCTGGTTCTGCTGAAGACTCTAAGACGCTTCACGGCACTATCTATATGCGTTCCGTTTGACGAAGCCCTAATCATGCTTAACGATAAAACACGTGTGCATTTAGAGTATAACAAAAAAGTAAGTATGTGGAATCGATGACGACATAGTAACGGACACACATTTGGGATTTTATCGAGTAACGTAAAATTATCGAGTGTTTGCGCCGCGGTTTCCTCAAACGCAATACTTCGTCAATATTAACACACATTATCGCAATTTCGAGAGGTCGATACGGATACACTAGGGTTGCCACCTATATAGTTTTCCACAATAATATTTTTTACCCGACTGCAAGAAGGGTTTTTCGCGCGTATCTTGTATGTATGTATTATGTATATTGTATGTACCTATGTCATCATCATCATTATCAATCCATATTCAGCTCACTGTTCAGCTCGAGTCTCCTCTCAGAATGAGAGGGGTTATGCCAATAATTCACCACGCTCGCCCAATGCGGATTGGCAGACTTCACACACGCAGAGAATTAAGAAAATTCTCTAGTATGCAGGTTTCATTCACCGTTTGAGACACGTGATATTTAATTTCTTAACTATGTAGTATTATTTATTACCTCATGTTTTCTTCCTAACCGCTAAACGGATTTACGTAATTAAGATATTTAAATTTGTCTTAATAGCCCAGGTGTTCTTAGATAGGATGAAGATGACCGACTGTGAGACGCTATAGACTCGAGGTAATTTTTTTTATATTGAATATCAAATTCAAGGGCTCATCAAGAGGGTTTCATAGTGGTATGTTATGGTTATATTATAAAAACCTACAGTTAGATAACGTTATTTATTAATCGCTATACAAAGTACGTTAGACTATACGTGCGAGCAGGTTATTTGTATTTTTTTATACTCTTTTTATTTACTTATTACTATTCTACTAAATATATAGTAAATATCTAAGTAAATAGTAGAAAACGCCCACTCTTTTTGCGTAGAATTGACTACTTGATAGTTTTCGAAAAAGAATTCATTTAAAATTACGTACCTTATTACGATTATTTTCTACCTCTTACAATCATCCATTAACGGGGCTTATTTATCTAACAAAATAAACATATTACGTTTTACGCATTAATTTATTTATTAATTATTACCTCTTTATAATAAGTCAATAAGTATAGACTTTATGGTTACAACTTAGAAAACAGATAGCCAATTCTGTTATTATAATAAATCATTTTGATTGATAATATTTAAATAACAAAAGTCCTATCCTAATAACCTAATTTTACAGTTAAATAGATACATGTATACATAGGATGTATTCTATTCTAATAAATCCTGTATTCTAATGTATCCTATTCTGATAAAGTTCTGTACTTTATTTTGTAAAGGTCAATAAAAACACACATGGATAAATGAAAATAACTGATAATATTGTAAGTCTACTATTTTTGATCCTTGTATTTGTAGGATTTAAAATATTTTTAGGAATTATTAAAATACAAATAAGATAATACATTTTCAAAAACTAAAAATGTAATAACCCTTAAATATACTCGTCCAAAGAACCAGGCCATTGTCGCGGTTATTTTTTATCGCACCTACGTCAGCATATTAGACTGAATCGCATTGATTTGGGTATTAATCTTTTTAACATAAAAATGGAACCGACATTCAAAGACGTATTTCAGTTATTTTAATTTTAACACAAAATTACTACACCGATTTTCATGAAAATGAAATGGGACCAATCTGGAAGTATACTCTCATTTTCAAAATCTAAATATATAAAACTTAAAGGTGACTGGACGGGTCGGGATGAAATTTGGCTTAAAGGTAGATGTTATGACGTAGGCATCTGCTAAGAAAGGATTATGATAAATTTTACCCCTAAGAGGATAAAATAGGGAATGAAAGTTTGTATGAAACTTTGTCAATTTTGCGGCGATTTGGCTGAAATTAAATAGATTTTACTCAGGATTAACACAGCCTATGCCTTTTCATCCCGGAAAAATTCATGGTTCCCTCAGGATTTGTGAAAAACTGAATTCCACAGTTGGTTAATAAATGACGAAGTTATGAAGTAACAAACATTAAAAAAAACGCGTCGAATTGAGAACCTCCTCCTTTTTTGAAGTCGGTTAAAAAGTATATTTTCCATGCTCATCCAAAAAAAATTACCCTTATCCTTCTGTTTGGACGTATTCAAGGCCTAATGGGCATATTGTATAAAACACCTATGATTAGAGTATCACTTCGGAGTTAGTTATTTTGGGTATATCTCGTTCCCGTGGGAATTTTGGCTTAAAAAGTAGCGATGCGTAGACAAGGTATATTTATAGGCTATATTTAAAGTATATTATTTAATTTAGGTTTTTACCACTTCCCTTTATCTTATCACAGCTTTTGCTACAGAGTAGGTCAGTAACAAATTCAGGAAAATAGCAATACATTTATGTTCCTAGATAAGGTGTGTGGTTTATATTTGAATTTTCATTCTTTCTTTCAGGTAGGTACCTACTGAATAGATTTCCCTAGCATCTCAACACATTCAATGTACCTCTACCTACTAATGTATAGAAAAAATATCAACACAATATATTCTATTAGATAGGTATAAAAATATTATAAAGATTATTGTTTGATTTTGTTTTGTTGTTTGAATTGAATAGGCTCTGAAACTACTGGATCTTTTTGAAATTTTTTTTTACTATTAGAATCCTACACTATCCCTGATGAACATAGGCTATATTTTATTCCCCTATTCGGACAGGAACGGGGACGGGGATAAGACCACGGCGCATCGGCTAGGTGTGTTTAAATAAACGCAATAGGTCCAGCCGCATACATGCGTTTTTTTCCGAATCCGTTTTCCGTGTTCAGAAAACCGAATGAATGAAACCAATATAAAATGCATTAACTGACGCACGTGTTCGTTTTTTCCAAACGAACAAATTCAGCCTGTACGTAATGAATGAGAGCCCTTGCGATAATATACATTCCGAATCAAGAAAAACGTAAAGTCTGCGGTAGTCTCACAGAATTCCAAATCGTAATAACGCATTAGGAAAACGAATTCGAAAAACCATAGCTTGGCAAGTTCGTTGATGACACTCCCATGATATGCGCGTGACGGGGGGAAGGACTGCGTGGCTATGAAGTCGTGCGCGCGGGGCATCGCTAGCCCCCTCCCGGCCCGCGCGGACCATCGGGAGTGTTACGAACAAATTTGCCAAGCTATACTGTATGCTGCCGGTCTAAAGCGTCATTTTCAGCCGCTTTTTAATGCTACGTCATTTCTTTCGCTTCAAAGATAACACCACAGAACAGAGAACGCTAAAAGCTAACGCACATATTTCAATGTGTTAGTCTTGAGTTGCCAAGTAAAAATAACTTAGGTATAGCGAAAACCATACCTAGGTAACCTAGATACCATAATCGGACCTATATGCTGATTACTAATAACGTAAAACCACAATAGGACTCGAGAATCTCATTACAACCATTACAAGACTCCATTCACCATAACTAAATTGTTAATAACATATTTTCAGTGAATCACTGTTACATTATATTAATCACAACATGATGGTAGCTGTAAACTTCACACCTTTAGTATTACACCGGCTTCATAACCAGCCGTACGCGTAAAATATCACTATCAAGCGACAAAATATTGACGTAATTATAAAAAAAATAAGTGTTAAATAAATAAATGAAAAAATATCATATTGTGACAATATTGTGTTAGTATAAATACAAATGGGAACTTTAACCTAATGTTAATACTTGATAATTAATACAAAAAAAGTGAATACGATAGTTGTACCCAAAATGTTGCCGACATATTATTTTAAAAAGTGTAAATAAAATATTGATAAAAAAAAACAAAACATATTTTTATGGACAATATCTACAGCTCATGTGTTTGCAGGAAAATAAATTTATAACTAAAAGTGCAACTCTAAAAAAAAATTAAGTACAACTCTATTAAAACTTTTTAAGCCCGATATTTCAATTTTAATGTTAATATTTATAAATTGAGCTGTACATTTACAAAACGGTCAACTTAATATTCGAACCAAAATAATTTTAAACTCATAAGTAGGTTTTAAAAATACGATAAGCAGACATTATTTTCAATAAGTCGTTAATGTATAAGAGAACTTTCACTGTGCTATATTACAATGGTAATTAAAATGAAGCTGGTTTTCGCTGTATATTTCGCGGCGTTTGCGTTGATTGCCTGCGAGCCTGAGGACTCGTACTGCTGCAAACCAGGCCAGGGTGTGATGGCAGACGTTGAGAACCGCTGCGTGGACATTGCCAACAACATCACAACACCAACGAAGCTTTCCTGTGACGTTGTGTATCATTTTAACCAATCTGATTATAAGTTTTTGGTCACCGATGATGGAAGACTTGTGCTTTTGTTTGGATTAGAGCCGCAAGTGGAAGCAAATGTGTAAGTAAATAAGTAAGATATTTTTAAGCGGGTCACCTCGTGTTAAATTATTGCCGCGTTTGTTATTTGCGACACTGCGTTAATCAATGCATTGCTGAACTTAGAGAGCTTTTTTTAATTCGCCATTTTGAATATATCATCATTAACAGTTTATTTTACCGGCCTCCGTTAATTAAATTAACGCCTGGTAAGGCCCGGAAGGCCTGGTAAGGCGGAACAAGATGATGAGATGGTATCTAAGGTTGACTTCATGATACTCGAATCTCGCCTTAGGCCGTTTGGGAAGGTTGTTTTGGGCTGAGTGTATCGGTCCTGACGCTCCAATGAGAAATCGGAGACCTCGACTTTGCCCGCGAAGAAGCTGTGTTGCTTATATTAGTGTAGCCTTAGAAGCGTCATCGTCGTCAGAATCGTAAAGGACATTTTTCGGGCGTCTTTGTCTACAACTGATATTAGGATCGGGGGGTATAAAGACCCTTTATCTGCAGCCTTATTATGGCAATATAGAGCATAATTTTTTGATATTGTCTCCAAGATATCATGAGGAATCATTTCGCTAGCCACCAGACTCATAGACCCATTTTTAGTTGGGTTGCCGCGAAGCCAAGCGTGACTGGCAATTGGGGCTCAGAGGCTAAAAAACTTTTCAGCCTTCGTAAAATGAGGTTTCAATCGCAGCCTCTCGGTCTACCAGTAGGTCCCGCGGTTTTATCCGCGTAAATCTCGTTCCCGGAGGTATACGGTGATAAAATATAGCCTTTGAAACTCACAAATAAAGTGACTTTCCATAAGTAATGAAAATTTCAAAATCGGTTCAGTAGATTCAAAGATTACCCCCTACAAACTCCCAACTTGATCTCTTTATAATGTTAGTATATCTAGATAAGGCATGATCATGTTACTTAAAAAGGTAAAGAAAAGGTAACTGAAACTTCACAGGTTCTGTATAACGAACGGGACCCTGAACTCCAACGAGAGGTCCGCGGTGGTGTGCGACGAGGTGGAAGAGAAAATCATAGATGAGAGTATCCTCGGCTACTGCATGCTTGTATCTGTCCTGTTCTTGATGTTAACGGTGATAGTGTACTGTGTGTTGCCTGAAATGAGGTTAGTAATATACGAATATATCAAGTACTTCAAGTACCTACTACAAATGAAATTCATTATCATCATATCAGCCGATGGACGTCCACTGCAGGACATAGGCCTTTTGTAGGGACTTCCAAACATCACAATCCTGAGCCGCCTGTATCCAGCGAATCCCTGCGACTCGTTTGATGTCGTCAGTCCACCTTCACACCAACCAACACTTACTTTCATTCATTGATGCATGCTTCGAATTAAATTATTTTTTTCATAATTTCCGCGGAAACTGTTCGTTTTTCCGAGATGAACAATAGCCTTAATGTTGCTCAATAACCTCCTCTATCTTCATCCCCTATCATCCGGTGTAAGACCCATTAAAATTGGCCCGGCCTTTCCAAAGATAAACAGACAAACAGACAGTACCTATGTAGGCATACTTTTCACTTTTCACCTAGTCTGTTTTGCGATAGCTTGTATTCCAGTCGTCGGTAACAAATGGGGATGATGACTAGGTTTGAATATATTGATTTTTATGATACATTCGGGTAAATAAGGTCAATGTTAACTAATTTATACATAAAAAGCAAAGATTGTCGGGATATTTGCAAAATAAAAGAGATTATAAAATTTCAAAATATATTAAAAATCTTTTATCTTAATTAGATGAAAATTCATACAGTTTCAGCTTCCTTACATTAGATGTGACATTTTTTAATATATGAACTATAAACATAAACGCACAAATAACAAAGATATTCATAATTTTGTTTGAACGCACATACAAATGTAACGATCATTACCTACTACGTCATTAGTTCGTGCCATTTTGTATGAGGCGTTTTTCAGGGATCCGCGGCAGTGCCGCAAATCTGACCCTTTAACTCCCTGTAGCTCCGAAAGTAATGATCGCAGATACCCTGTTCCTTTTACAAAATTGCTATACTATTAGCAAACTCTTAATTTATATACAATTTTAAAAACTATCATCTATTCTAGGTAGTCCGTGCTCTAAAGTTTTGAAATTCAAAATTTGTCCGCCTTGCCGTGAATATCACACACACTTTGATTAGTATCGTCATGAATAAGTAAGTATTTTAAGTCTGGGCCCAAGGACTTATCTCAAGCACTCGACGTCAATCACTGTCTTAAATATAGCTCGAAAGTGTATTACGGAGAAATACGTTCACGTCAATCGATTGCTATGTACATAAATGACATCGACCCGATTTCATGATTTTTAGGGTTCCGCGCCTCAAAAGGAAAGACGGAGATGAAAGTTAAAATAACCCACTCAAATCCCTTCAAATAATTCGGCCCTCATATTTTGGCGCACATGGAATTTGTGAAAAAATTTAACTTCTCTCAACGCATTTAAAAGATACGACCACATCTTTTAAACGCGTCTTACATTTAATTAATAGGTACTAGAAAGGGAATCAAACAATAGGATAATTCCTGATGTGCATGGATCATGGTATTTGGCAAGAAGCAACGTCTTATAAGACTTGCAAAGGAAATACCGAAGACATTATTACATTATTACAATTTCACCATTTCACAATGGTGAAATTGTCATTTGAATCATTAAATACTTAATAAATAATTTGCATGCCAAATTGGCAAGATACATTTACCATCTACATCTACCGACCACCTGTATATAATGCATGTATCTGCAAATAAATAAATTGATTGATTGATTAGTTAGGTACTTTTAAAAAAAAGAAAATATGCGATTACTATTCACACTATTCCCCACATAATTCATTAGGAACCTTCGAAGCGCTAATCTGAGTCGTGCTTTGCTTGGCTGATGTTTTTATCTGTAGTTTAGTAGGAATTCGTATTTGAGATCAATCAATGACAGAATGGTTTTTCGTTGTCGCACGATAACCTTAAACCGGAAATAAAAACTAAAAACGTAAGTTCATTATTACGGTGGTGCGAGTCTTATCTAGAAAATCGATCGCAACTTGTTGCTGTCAATGGTTATAAATCCTACAAAAGTAATATTCCATCAGGTGTTCCTCAAGGTTCACATCTCGGTCCTACCTTTTTTTTAATATTTATAAATGATTTGGCCTTAAACTTAAACTCAAAATTCAAAATGTTTGCAGATGATATAAAAATATACAAAACTATTGATAGCCAAGACGATGCAGATAAATTACAAGGCGATATCGATATGATTTATTCCTGGTGCACTAGAAATGGCATGTTTTTGAACATAGATAAATGTTACCACATTAAATTTACCAGAAAGAAAACAACAACTAATTATGTTTATAAAATTAATAATTTTGCTCTTAAAGAAGTTTTTAGTATTAGGGATTTGGGGGTCATTGTAGATTCTAAGTTAAATTTTCGTGAACATGTTGAACACATAACATCAAAGGCATCTAAGATATCGGGATTGGTATATAGACAAATGAAAATATTCAATGATTCTAATTTGTCAATACTCGTCTTCAACAGTATTGTTCGCAGTATTCTGGAATACTGTAGTACGGTATGGAGTCCAGGGTATCAAGTGCACAGTGACAAACTAGAACGCATCCAAAAACGTTTTCTTTATCACTTGTCATACGCGGACCTGAAATGTAGGCAACTATTCTCTCACAACTTAAGCATTACAAAATGAGATCACTCATGGAGCGCAGAAAAATTACAGACGTAATTTTTTTGGCCAAGATTTTGAGAGATCTCATTGATGCACCAGAGTTGCTTGAACGCTTAAAGTTTACAGTACCTCGCAGAGGAAGCCGCCTACATAACCGTAAAACGTTTTGTTTGCCATATACTAAGACCAATCTTGGTCAGCATAGTCCAATATACCGCATGCAATCTTTTGCAAACAGTGTCCGAGACCGTATAGATATCTTCAGTGACTCAAATAGCAGTATTAAGACTAGGTTTCCTTAAATGGATTTCTTCTTCGCATTTATTTTTTGTTGTTTGTCTTTTTTTTTTTTTCTTTGTCTTTTTTCTTTTTGATTACAGTAAGTAAATAATTTGCGTTCAAGTAGGCACAATTACGTGAGGATGAGAAGAAGCTATTTTTTAATATATGTTAGATTAAGTATTTGTGCCAGTTTAGCAAACCAATAAAAAAAAAAAAAAACATTCTTTAATTATCTAATTTATTTCTGGATTGAAACCAAAAATCAAAACAAATAGTAAAGTAGTATTTTGACGGCCTCCGTCGCGCAGTGGCATGGGTTCGATTCCAGGCTGGGCAGATTGAGATTTTCTTAATTTGTCCAGGTCTGGCTGGTGGGAGGCTTCGGCCGTGGCTAGTGACCACCCTACCAGCAAAGACGTACCGCCAAGCGATTACGCGTTCCGGTACGATGCCGTGTAGAAACCGAAAGGGGTGTGGATTTTCATCCTCCTCCTAACAAGTTAGCCCGATTCCATCTTAGACTGCATCGTCACTTACCATCAGGTGAGATTGTAGTCAAGGGCTAACTTGTAAAGAAATAGTAATCATTATTACAGATAGTTAGTGCCAGAGTGTAGTGCCTAGTAGTTACCTAGACCTATTAATTAAAATATACACACGAAAAACAGCACATAGTATCTATTAGAAGTTAAGCTATTGCATAGCTTTTATAGCGGGCTTTGAACGCGGCGACCGAATCAAGAAATTCGGTAACGAAAATAAACCTAACACCCAAGCTGTGCATCAAATTACCATATTTCAACGTTGTCATATCGACTCAACTGGACAAGTGGTGTGAAACCAAAACTTATTAAACCAGGGTTCGAATCCATAAACACATTTATTATTTTTATTTTATTTATTTATTTTTTTACTTTTTATTATTCTCTAAAGAAACAAAAATACTGCATAAAACGCTATGCAATAACTTTACCGCGGTAGTACCCGGTTGCCACACGTATTTTTTTATTATCCTACTATCCTACTAATATTATAAAGGCGAAAGTTTGTGTGTAAGTGTGAAAGTGTGTAAGTATGTTTGTTCCTCTTTTACGCCGCGGCTACTGAAGCGATTTGGCTGAAATTTGGAATGTAAATAGATTTTACTCTGGATTAACACATAGGCTACTTTTCATCCCAGAAAAATCCACGGTTCCCGCGGAATTTGTTAAAAACTAAATTCCACTCGGACGAAGTCGCGGGCATTCGCTAGTTAAAGAATACTTACGTACTTACTACACATTTCTAAAATGACCAATACTCTCGTTGTCCTCCAATAAGTCAGAAAATATTGTGTTATTATAATAGTAGATACCTATAGTGGGTGGGAATCGAACCACGAACTCACCCCCGTGCCTCGAAAAGCACGTTAAGGCGACAGTCCCGGTCATTATCCTTAACATCTGCTAAAGTCCGGCCGCTCAGAGATTGCGTTTGTGACACATGTCATTGTCACCTTTTTATATTTGTTAATTAATTATTAATAATTTTAGCTCAAAATTAAAACGTTTATTGTAAGTTGCCTTTTTTTTTTATTAATGTTATTACTCATTATTAAGATTAATAAAATATATTTCAAGTTTTGCCGCCAATTCAAAGTAACGTCGCCCATTCGATCACGACCTGAAGAACGAAACAGAACAGAAACGCAAACACTGAGTGGCCGGACTTCAGTAATAATATTATGCGTTATATAAGCAAAGCATTCCTGTGCCCGTATTGGAGCAGCATGGTGGGTCTAAGCTCCATATCCCCTGTCCTATAAGGAGGGACGCCTGGCCTTGTACTGGACCTTTAAAAAAGTTATAATAAAAAAATTAAAACCATGAAACGTACCGACTAAACTAAAAAGCGATAAATAAAACCTTATTAAGTATGTGCCTGCTGCTGTGCTGTTGATTACCTACTGATCAATTTGAAGGCGGTGCTAATCCGATGATGTATTAATTCAAGCCATGTAAAGATATCATAAGGATTTAGGTTTTTCAGACAGTGTTCTTTCAGAAACGGCTTGAATTAACACGCCACGGGCTTAGCACTGTAATAAAAATAAAACAGATTCGTACAGAGAACCTCCTCCTTTTTTCAAGATGGTTAAAAATAGACTGTTAATGATGATATTTTTAGATTCTGAACTACCTCTCATGTTTCAGGGACTTACAAGGGAAAAGTATAATTAACTTTTGCGCAAGTCTAGCGCTTGGTCTCGGCATTTTGGGCGTGTTGAAGTTGGATATACCGTACTCTGATATGGGACTGTGTGCTGCAAGAGGTAATTTTTATTTTTAAAGAACAGCGAGCTTCCCGCGGTGTCACCTATATTTACCGTTATTGTGGGAATACAGGGATGACATAAGCTTATGTTACCCGATGATAATTTAGCTTCCCATTGATGAAATCATTTGTGAAATAGTTTTTTTAATCGCTCCTTATTTCGACATTATTATAATAATAATTACACCTATCAATAATAATCATCTTCAATTAATCATATTACGATAAAACTATATAAGGGTATTTATTTCTCATGCCTGACCTCGGACCATCAATTCATTTAAGCCAGAAGCCCTGACGGATTCTGTTTTTTTTTTAATTATTTTGTGTTATTTCAAATAGCGGATGTCAACATCCAAAAATATTGACTAGACTTTCAAGAAACGCAAATACTGCGTCAAACCAATCTTGATGCTTGCAAATATTTGTATACCTATTAACACGTGAATGCGTTTGTTGTATAACATGATAGGTATTTGTGTGCATATTAGCTAACATCTATTATCATTGAAAACAGTCAGACAGACAATCTAAATAGGTATTAAAATACGCAAAGTCGTCTATATAGATTTGCTCTGTGTCGGAATGGCAATTTTTTTTTAATTTATCTACAAGGTAGTTCTTGACTACAATCTCACCTGATGGTAGATGGCAGTCTAAGATGGAAGCGGGCTAACTTGTTAGGAGGATTAAAATCCAAACCCCTTTTCGGTTTCTACACGACAACCGTACCAGAACACTAAATCGCTTGGCAATTGGCAAACAATGGCAGAAAAGAACAGTATTTTTCCCTAGAGTTTAGACTCACCAGGCTAATACTCATGCGAGTTAGCGTGTTTAGGGTACAAACGTTTGAGTTTGTATATTAACTTAATGTTTCGTTTGAAATCCATAATATTGTATTTGTTTCAGGTTTCTTCATCTACTTCTTTTTAATCGCAAGCTTCTTTTGGACAAACGCGATATCTATACAGATTCTTTTGAATTTAAGGTCAGTATTACAATAAGACAAGGTTGGCCGGTGATGCGTATAATTTATAATGTCCTCGTAGATAGCAATTCATCTAGAAACTAATCATTAGGATTCAATAATGATTTATCAATCAATATTGAAAATTATCCTATTTTTCCTATTAAGCGTCTGCATAATAAATCGAATGTTGTCATTTGTATCTATATTAAATTTTAGCATACTATCTTCGTTAAATACTAAATTATATACCATATTATATTTGGGTAGGTACTTATTTTTTTATATCTTAATGACTATCATAATAACGTATTCCTTGCTCGAGAGTCTGACAACAGTCTTAGGGGTAGGGAATCAATTTAGGATTAGGAACTCTGGGATTTTATTCCCGTCCACAAATATCACCTGCTATTAAAGCAGTATTTTGATGAATATAAAGGTATATTTTATATTTTATTATATATTTTATATTTATTTTTTTTGTTAATACAGACTTATAAACATATAATAAAAATAAATCATTTACAAGTCAATGAAACAATAATTTAATTTAAATTCAATGAATAAAAAATACTATTAATGCTGACAGTAGGTATCCTTGCAGCAAGGACAACCTTTTTTATGTTATTTACCGATCCATAGAAATGTCGCACTATAAAACAGAGATAGAAATATGCATATTGATAAGGGTTTATTTCATGCTTTTCCATGATCCAATCTACTATTTCATAATTTACTGTCAACTGATTATCATAACCACCAATAAAAATTAGCTTCATGAATTTTACTTTACTACTTACCTTTAATGTTGTTTAGCCATATAAATTTCTTACATACAAAAAATACTAAAATCACGTATTAGAATGGGGGTGGGTGGAAAATATTAACGACATATCCTCATAACTAATAAATATATATAATATTCTCGTGTCATTAAAATCGGTCAAGCCGTTTCGAAGGAGTGTGACAACACTCTGTGATACGACATTTTTATAATATATTGAACCTAATTAGGTACGTATAATACACACATTAAAATTTTGACGCCTTATGAATATTTAATTCCAATTTGCATTTACTTAATATAGGAGCATAGTCTATTCAAATGTCTACACGATTTATGTCAAGACTAAACGATCAAACAATGTTGGAATGAGAAGTACCTACATATCTAGATGTTTTATGTGGTATTCGTCTTGCTGATTTCAAATCAGCATACAAAACATCTACCGAGCCGTAAATAATATAGGTAGCTGCCTAATAATCCCAGCCGCATAAATATTAATGAACGGATTTAGGCGCCACATGATGTAACCACTAAAATTTTCATTATTTATTTATATGCTGCCTACTTTACATAGTATAAAACAAGTGCGCTCCCCGCGTTGGTACGCTTACAACTTTTATATTACGCAATCGATTTTGTTGTGGTTTTCAACGAGTAGTATAATGATCCAAGGAGAAAAGCGTTTTTTTTTCATGGTTTTAAAGCGAACAAATACGTATTGCCAGTACGTATATAATTTTTAACGTGAAATAAAAATTGCTGCAATAACTTTGTCTATAAACACGAAAATCGCTGAATGATTTTAAAGGAATCACAGTTTGTCTGTTGAAAATCAATTTCTATTATGAATCACGTTTTGTAATAACTCCATTCTACCTGTATTATAAAATAACATTAAATATACTTTTCTTAGAATGGTAGCCATAAATCTACATTGTTTGTTGAGCTAAATCAATGCCGGCAGTTGTTTCACTAAGCTAATAGAATTGCTTAATTTTAGACGTCCAACTATCACGGACTACGGTTGGAAGACTTTCATCTGGTACGCCCTGTACGCTTGGGGATGTCCGACAGTACTGACGGTTGCGATGGCTATTGTCAACTTCCTCCCGGGCTACCATCGCAAGCCTGGTATTGGTTTAAACACTTGCTGGTTCTATAGTAAGTACTTAAAATGTTTAATTTTATTTACCTAAGTTCCTTTTGTATAAAGAAAACCAAGTACTGAAAACTCCATCATTGGTATGTGTATTCCGTAATAAATTAAATAGCCTCGCAACGTAAGGCATAAACATTTTTAAGACAGTTGCGTAAAAATAATACTCCCACACCATCCACCGTGGAAAAGACGCAGCAGTTCTAAGGGCTAATTAAAAAATAAAAGGAATTACGAAAGTACACAACTATAATTAACAATTAAAAGAATATTGTTCAAAAAAATATAATTTTTAACAAGTCAACTTCATGAATAACTTTAAATTTTCATTCGGGTAATTTTTTGTATTTAACTACGCCAGTGTAGCTAGCGGTCAACGATTTGCCTTTTTTGCGATTTAAACTTCCAACCAACACAAACAAATGTAAATGATATGGGTGTTAACGTAATAATTTTCTATTACAGATATGCGCGTGCAATGGCATTACATGTACAGTGTCATGACAATCTTGATCCTTACAAACATCTGCATATTTCTTTATATCTCGTTTCACCTTTGGAAGATATCTTTCTCATCCACCCACTTGAGAGCACTCAAGTATAAGTACGTATTTCATATCTTTGCAAGTAAAATAATAAATAAATAAGTATAAGCTTTGCAAGTAAACTTAATGAAAAATATTTAAATAATAATATTTTTAGATAACATTTACTGTATAACTTTTTGTGGTTGTAGGTTCGTTATGACAGTTCGACTTATTATTGTAATGGGTTTGCCGTGGGTATTTGAAATGATCAGTTCATTAAGCAAACCTCACATTATATGGTAAGTAATTCACTTACTCCTAACAAAATATTTCTTCGTGAATTCTTTACTGAAAATCCGAGTATAGGACTCGGATATTCAGTAAAGAATTTTCAAAAAATAACCAAATTCTCTGTGACATTCAAACTAGTCATCAATGTAATAATTTTCGACATCATCTATACTTTTATCAGTTTCTTTGTTTTTTGCCTGTAATTTAAAAAAAAATACTGCTTTGAAAATTAGTTTCTTTATTTAGTGTCTATTCACCACTAAAAACAGTTTTCCACAATATTTAAAAACCAAAGTATCCAAATTTCCGTTAATTTACAATTTACGTAATTTTCAAATTATCGAGTCGCTAAGTTCGTTCACGAAAATATTCATATGCTCGTCTATATGTTAAATAGATACGTAAACATTATATATTATAAATAGGTATATTTGTATAGCTTCACAATGGAGCATTGTTTACTGGAACGTGTAGAAACTATAGATTGAAAAAAGCTATGAAAATAGATATTTCTGTTATCTGTAACGAGTGCTGTTATCAATGTAATAAAACCTTCATTTATGTTTCAGGGCCATCATAGACATATTCAATATGTTGCAAGGATTATTAATATTTTTACTGCTGGTCGTTTTCCGAAAACGTGTGATAAAAGCAATGTTCAAGAGGGGTTGGTTGGACTGTATCTCGGGTGTTGTGGAACGCCACCTAGCGGTGGGGGGTGACGATGAAGAAGTCGCGAACCACACAGTGGAAGTTGGACTGTACGAGGGATGTTCACCAAATAAGTTATCTGCTAAGTGACATGTCTATTGTTTTGTACGACAATCCATTATGGATTGACGGAATAAACCCACCTGTAAAGCGGTAATCTCCTACAGAAGAAAAACATTCACATTAGGAAACCTACCATTGGTTTGTGCTATTGAAGATAGCATAATTATTATGTATTTTTTGTGCAGGTAACAAAAAAAGAATACCTACCAAACTTGTAAACTCCCAAATACCTGGTATACCTGCTAAATGGACAAAGTGTCAAAGATATTTTAATTTCTAGTTATTTAATGAAACGTGTTTTACTTATACTATGTAGAAACACCATTTTGAGGAAGTATTTCTATAATATATATTATATATATTATATTTTATCGTAAAAATTTTAGGAATTTCGGCCGATTATAATATAATTATAATTCCATGAATTCACGTTATCCCTACAACAAAACCACCAATTTTGCGGTTGGTAGTCTTATAATCCGTTTCATAACTCTTCCTCAAAAACGCTGACATAATATCGTTCCACAGCGGGACTAAACGATCATTCTAAGCTCTAGGGGATAAAGTAATTTTTTTAATATTTGTCTGGTCTAAAAAGGTCTAATTCGCAAATAGTATAAGCAGTCTTAAATAAATTAAGCAGACTTCTAATACATGGATCCGCGGGATTTGTGAAAAACTTAATTTCAATTGAACGAAGTCGCAATTGTTTGCTAGTCATACATAAATAAGGTCCTGATTGTTTTATAAAAAAATGAAAAAGGAACTAAATGCAACGTTCTTGTCTGTGTGCTTGAATGTGTGCACCTTTTTCATTTGTTTTTTTTTATTATCAGCTGCGTCTGCAAAAAGAATGTAGTCATTTCGAAGATATGACTAATTTTTGGAATTATTTGAAAAAAACATTTAAAATGTATCAGTGTGCCCGATGGCTTAAACCGATGGCTTAGTAATCTAAATTATTACAAACGTTGACATTTTCCCCTCAACGACCAACACAGTCACCTACCTTGTCTGAAATGTAAATAAAAATACTATTTTCGTATAAACCGGCGCACCTATTTCCGTTTAACGATGTTTACAAAGTCGCACCATAGATTTGATATACCTATTCGCAGTTACAGAATAAAACGCGTAGAAACGAAATCGGCATATTTAGAGTGAAAGTGGGGGTATTTACATTTTATATTTGGATTGAGTATTTGTATATAAAATAGTGGATAATTTAGTAGGTTGCTGCAGTCATCGAAGGAACTGCCAGAGGCTCGAATTATCTCGAAGATTGAATAAATGAATAGATTACAATTTACAAATAAAATGAATTAAATAACAAATTATTTACATAACATAAATTATTAAACATTTGAATAAATTTTGATAAATTTATAAAATAGTCCTAAAGTTTTATAATATTTAATGTAGAGGTAAGAAGATAAAATTCGTATTCAAATATATTTCAAATTATATATTTAGAGCTCGTAGATAAGTAACGTATTTGCTTTATTTTCGGACTGCCAGACGCTTCCCATTCAAGGAGGTCCTTATCATTTGGTTGAGTGGCGACTACGAACTGGTAATGACGCACAATTAAACATAAGCCTGTTGCTAAGGGTTATGCAGAATTAGTGGTTATTGAATGTTATGCCCAGAATTAATGACTTATCCTTTTGACCGAATTTCGACCGCAGCGTAACTAACCGCAGCGTGTGTGTGTGCCAACACTAATGCTCTCTTGCTGCAATAGTTTGATGCGTTGGTCTTAGCACACTGTCACCGTAATTCAAGCTAACTAATCAATGGACGTATTTAAGCCTCAAACGCACAGGTACGAGGGTGAACTTAAATCAGTTTTTTTGAATTTTGAAACAACTTTAGTAGCGCTAGGTATTGTCTAACGACATTTCAAGTCCCATTAGCGGTTACGTTACGTCGTCGCAGCGACGTTTCAACGGAGCTACTTTACTACTTTGCAGTGTTATACTTGTTTCAAACCATTGTTGTGACTGACTGAATGCGTGCGCCTTCCTCTTGCACTGCGACGTCGCATGTCATCGCAACGGAGGTGTATACATACGTCTCTATAATGCGTAGATTTGTTGCGAAGACGCAATGCAAAGCACTAATGAGGCCTCTGCATCTCCCTTCGAATATAACAAACTCGTGTGAGTTTGTTCTATTCGTCTCTACCTTCCCCTATCTCATCTCATCTAACAAAATCGAGATAGATACGAATTCGAAGCTCACATTGTAGAGTTATAAAAACTTGATACATAGAGAGCGCTACAGAGCGGCAAAATTCATTGTACGTCTACGATCATTGACCTATATGTCTTAAACAAATACTTACTATCGTTTTCAACGAAACCTGGTGAGGTTAATGAGAAAACATATGTGTCACGTCGCGTCACAAGCCGCTACGCTGTGGTCACACTACGCAGGTGTGGTGTTACGACTAGCTAATGTCTTGACGTGTGACGTCATAATGACGCTAATTTTGTTACTTTACTCATTGTTTGCTTTATTTCGGAAATTTTCTATGATAAGGTGACAGCACATACGCGTTTGTGGAATGGAACGTCAGCACAGCAGAAACGCAGTTATAGTGTAGCTGAAAGAAGAGACTAAAATTGCCCGGCAAATTAAAAAAAAAATCTAAAAAAAAACGCATGTGTCAAACACAAAAAAAAAAACAAAATTATATATAAAAATAATTCAAGTATCAAACTGAGTTATTTTAACATTTGCACTATAATTTTAGATGTTCCCTCCAAATGTTTTTTTTTTTAATTTTCCGCGCGATCTCAGTCTAATTAAGCACAGTGAGTATGGGTAGCGGCTCTCCTTTGCATCCACGGCTTTGGGTCCAATTCGCACTACTAGAAAATATTTCCGTGATAGCATGGATGCTTGTGATTAAGTATGAATTAATAAATTATATAATAATTACAAATTGTAATTTGTCTAAGGGTTTATTTAATATGTATATTGTAATTAATATTATTCATCAGTTGTCCTTTATACTATCATAGAGGTAAAAATATGTTTGCTTGAACGCGCTAATCTCAGTAACTACTGGTCCGATTTTAAAAATTATTTCAGTATTAATAACCCATTTATCGAGGACGGCTATAGGCCTATATATTATCCCCGTATTCCTACGGGAACGGGAACCACGCGGGGATAATTCGATCGGCGTCATCTAGTTTTTATATTTTCACAATAGACAAGCTAACGCTTCCTGTGGGACGGGCTAGTTAACGAGGGTTATTTGTACCTACATATAAATATTTATTATTTATTTAGTATGTATGTTCGATGTATATTGTATTATGTTGATTTCTAGTCTAAGTGAGTATTTAATTACATAATTAGGTTTTAATACTACGTGTAAGTAAATATTTTTGTCACAATTTTTGTGCCATATTATTTTGTTAACCTTTGTTATCGTTATGTATAAATGTATCATTATCAATGTACAAGCAATTGACGAATGTATACACTTGCAAATAATAAAATAAGATTGATAAATAAGTACTAACAATAGTTTCATTTCGATTTAATTACTTAATGATAATTAAAACCAATGTACCAATTACATGAATTTAACTTGAAGTATAAGTAAGCCTCAATAGCTCAACGGTAATAGCCGTCAGTCTCATCACCGAGGGGTAGTGGTTTGATCCCCGTCTCGTTGCTAGATCTAAATCTAGTAAGACTACACTAAAAATGGAAAAATAAAAAAAATTAAAACAGCCTTTAAAAACGTAAAACTAAACCAAAAAGCGAAAAATAACGTCATATTATTTTCCTGCTGCTTTGCTGTTGATTACCTGCTGAGTAATTTGAAGGCGGTGCTAAGCCAGTGTCGTGTCAATTTAAGCCGTCTTTGAAACAATCAAAGACGGCTTAAATTGTCCGTCTGAACTATCTGAAAAGCCTTTACATGGTTTGAATTAATACATCATCTGGTTAGCACCGCCTTCAAATTACTCAGCAGGTAATCAACAGCAAACCAACAGGAACGTATTATGATGTTATTTTTCGCTTTTTAGTTTAGTCGATACGTTTTACGGTTTTTTTTTTGTTTTTTTGAAGGCGGTGTTAATTTATTATGGTAAGTTGTCATGGTGCCAGTTTTGTGAACCAATAAAAAACATCAGCTCACAGTCAACGGGTAGCTTGTTATTGAATAATATATAGATATTGTTTAGACAATATAGGTAAATCATTTTGTCCCCGCGACAAAATGTTTGCCATAAAAAAACATGATTTAAAAAAAGTCATCAAAATTGGAGCTATTTCTGAGGACTTCCGGAAATTGCTTGCTTTATGTTTTCATTGACTCGCCTCTAGGTGTATTACAATAATACGCAGCTTTAAACAAATATTTATTTAATGAATTCATAAAAAAACATAAGTTGATACTATTAACAACTTACAACTATACATTACATATTTTATTGCACATTAAACAATTGACATATTCCTTTTTTCATAGTATATACTCTGATGCACAATTATCCGCCCACTTTAATATGACGACAGTATATTAAAGTGGGTGGATAATTGTGCTTCTGAGTATATTTAACAATTTCATTACAAATCAAAAAAGGCCTTCAATTTCACCGCTCTGCGTGTTCAAATCTATATCGTAGATACTAGGGCGGGTAGGTAGGCCGGGCATTTTGGATATCTCGCCCACCATGGGCACCACGAAGCCGGCGCCCACGGACACGAAGATGTCGTTGATGCGCAGCGTGAAGCCCGTGGGCGCGCCCTTGACGCTCGGGTCGCCGGTCAGCGAGTTCGACGTCTTGGCCATACAAACCGCTAGCTTATCGTAGCCCTGGGAAATTGTGGTTTTTTAAAACAAACTAAGGTTTAATCCCTCTTGTTCTGAGAGGAGACTCGAGCTCAGCAGTGAGCCGAATGTGGGTTGATAACAATAGGACAAAGTTTTGATGATAGTTTTGGAATTTAAGTACAAAAATCAGACTTTTCTCTATAAACGCTAATGGGAGGCATCGGCCGTGGCTAGTTACCACCCTAACGACAAAGACGTACCGCCAAGCGATTTAGCGTTCCGGTTCGATGCTCTGTATGATGTGTAGAAACCGAAAGGGGTGTGGATTTTCATACTTCTTATAAGTTATCCCGCTTCCATCTTAGATTGCATCATCACTTACCATCAGGTGAGATTGTAGTCAAGGGCTAACTTGCAAAGAACAAAAAAAAGCAGATTTATACGTAGCTTAAAAACCTGTCGAAAATAAAATTGATATCTACGAGCACGAGCCCGCCATCCCGCATGGAAGAAGCGTTGTGGATCTCTGATCAGATGCTCTCTCTTAAATAATAAGAATAAGTTGATAATAACAAAATAACAGATACGTAATTTTTTTTTTTTTTCATTTGAATAAAATTCAGTAAAAAAAAACTAAATTACAAGAAAATGGCGTTCGCTCGAATTTGGCTGATACGTTGCCGCGTGTCCGATTAACATTGGACGATAAAAGAAGGTAGCCAAACAAATGCAGTATTTTTTTGTATTTATCTCTGGATGTCTCAGATTAATTCTAAAGTCTCGGAATTATTACGCCCTTAACTATTGACCTAGCAATTAAGCTTGGAGCAACGGGCATTAGAAGTCAGAACATATTAAATGTTATCAAAATACTCCACGACCACAGAATCACAAATATTCTAGACTCCGCGCCACGGAAGAAGTCCTGCTTCTAAACGTGAACTAAAATTGACAGCACCTTACAGAAATGACAATAAGACCGCCATTATCAAATGACAATGAGCGACACTAACAGTGGAATTCATAGACGTTGTCGGGGCACCCAGGGGATCATTCACCCGCTGTGTGTCAAATTCTCAAACAAATAGAGGTTATAATCGACACTCAGCGGCAGAATGATCCCCTGAGATACTCCTACAACGTCTATGAATTCCACTGTAAGACATTAGCGACGCGCATACGGGACTCGTTTTTGGCTATATACAGTATACCAGTAAATAAAAAAAAATTGACATACCCTCTCAGTGAAAACTTTAATCTTTGCCAAAACCTCATCAGTATATTCAATCTGTCCAGCGCCATACATTTCCTTGGCAATCGTCTGTATTTTCTCCTCAATAGACACGTCCAGCGGGTAGAGGTACTCGAAGCGGGAGGGCGTGTCGCAGGCGGCGATCACTGCGTCAGCTAGCTCCAGCGCCCCGGCGCCGCCTGTGGCCCAGTGGTTGCATATCACTGCTCTGAACGCTCCGTTCTTCACCGCGTACTCTTTGACCAGGTTTAATTCCGCTTCTGTGTCATTGCTGATGAAGAATTATAAATTTTAACAAAATTTTAAGCGTGAGTTGGAAGCTATCAATTGAAATAGAGGAGAGACGAATATCTTAGCAATCCATGGATTCAGCGTGAGGTTGGCGGGTCCATCGTATGGTAGAGAGAAAATCTCCGAGCAAAGTCCAGGATTTGTGACCAATGGACGTAGGGTTAAGGAATTCCTTGACCCTGCCTAGCCAAGTTTGGTAAGATCCTTAGAGCAGCTTTGGATACCCGTTCTAATATGAACTTGGTACCGTTCTTGATGTATGCTGCTAATGTATACGTAAAGTATTTTAAAATTGTAGTTGGCAGGATTTTCTTTTTTCATAGATACTTAGACAGTACCAAATCGGACGGATTTCAACTTGATGTGAAGTGGAAAACCATCGCTTGTTACAAGCCTCTTGTGCCTGTATTCTTTCACTAAATCTTTTATTACATAGGTACCTCCACTTTTTACATTCTTCAAAAAGTATACTTACACTATGTCTTATTAAAATGCGTTGAAAAAAATGGTCTATTTGTGGGTTTTTGCAGCAATTTATTAACTAAATTGTTTAAATTTTTGTGAGACACTTACCCGTGTCTATTCACAGCTATGACGACTGGGACTCCAAATTTGATTCCGTTACTGATGTGTTTGCCCAAATTGCACAAACCTTTGCTCAGCAACTCCAAATTCTCCTGTAACAGAAGAAATATTTTTACTTAGGCTAATCGCTGGACCAATGAGGCGCTTTCTTGGCAACACCAGAACGCTAAATCGCTTGTCAGCAAGTCTTTGCCGATGGGTAACTTAGAAAATATATAAAATCCTTAACTGACCCGATTTTGATTCACAGTACAGTCAACTGCACCAGAGAGCTCGTCAAAACACAGAAGTCGCTCCAGATTATTTCACTTATTGTGCCAGATTGACAAGTGTTGCCGAGAAAAAATTGTTCCAATATGGATTACCTACTATACCTAGACAGCAGTGTCTATATCAAGTAGTGGCAGGCTTAGAGCCAAGATTGACAGTAATCCGCTGGCATCGGTCATCAGCTATGACCACCGCCGTCTTGAACGTGCTTTACAGCGGTCAAGATTGTCGCACGACCATTAATAACGGTCTAAGATACCAAGAGACTGAACAGATATTACATGCATAGAGACGCCATGCAAGCGGTAGAGCTTGAGCTGAGGAAGGGGGGGGGGGGGGCTGACAGTAATGCCTGCCCTGGCCCCGGTCTATCAGATATGACCGCCGCGAGATATTTCGCACTGCGTATCTTGAGCACTTTAAGGCGCGCTCAAGTCGCGCAGTGCGAAATATCTCGGTAATTTATGTCGAAGTCCTTCATATATAGCAAGGTCCTGAACATTGTCTCTTGTAGATGTACAGATATTACCTGCAAATAGACGTCGTGCAGCGACAGAGCTTGAGCTGAGGGGTAGGGGCTAGCTGTAATGCGTGCCCTGGCCCCGGTCTATCAGCTATGACGCAGCTATGAGCGCGCCTTAAAGTGCACAAGATGCGTTGTACGAAATGTCTCGGTAATTTATAAGTCCTTCATATACACTCGTAGCAAGGTCCTGAACATTGTCTCTTGAACATATGTATAGATAGTACCTGCAAATAAACGTCGTGCCGCGACAGGACTTGAGCTGAGGGAGAGCTAGCAGTAATGCCTGACAGCCCATGACCCCAAGATACTCAAGATGTGCGTATATCTCGGTACTTTATGTCTTCATACATAGCAAGGTACAATTGTCTCTTGTTTGTATGTTAAGATATTACCTGCAAGTAGACGTCGTGCAGCGGCAGGCCGGGGCTGACGGTGGGCCCCCCGCCGTGCATCTTGAGCGCGCGCACCGTGCTCACGATCACCGCGCAGTGCGGCGTGTCCCCGCTCGCGCGGCACTTTATGTCGAAGAACTTCTCCATGCCTGACAAATACAAAAAGTGTTGGCTACTTTTTACCCGACTACGGCGAAGCCAAAAGGAAGGGTAATGATTACTGAAGACTATCAGTAATCACTAATTCTAAGAGTGTCAAGAGGTTGGACTATTGTCGTATCCACTCCTATCCACTAGGATAGGAGTCCACTAAGATAGGAGATCCACAAGGATCTTCTCTAGTTTTAAAGACTACTTTACAACCAGAGGAGATAAAAAATGTAGCCTAATGCTAACTGATATAAACAAAACTAAAATTGAGATCCCCAAAAGTTAACGTGTTTTACCTAATGGCGATCTAGTCGGCCAGGATAGACTAGCAACTTTGCGCGATGTTGATGTAGTGAGCTTGCTAAACCAACCTACAAGTACCTAAAAGTAGAAGAAGCATTCACCAATATCAGAGCCGAAGCCCGCCTCAGTGGCCACGTATCCGTCCGCGCGGGCCAGCTTCATGGCGATCTTGTCGGCCAGGATGGACGAGCAGCCGTGCGCGATGTTGGCGAAGGGCCCCGTGTGCACCAGCACCGGCGTGCCCTCCAGCGTCTGCATCAGTGTCGGCTCGAACGCGTCCTTGAGGAGCACCATCAGGGCACCAGTTATACCCTGAAATTAAAAAATATTCATGTCTAGTATATGTCATATTACCAGAAATATTATGAAATTACAAATGGAAGGACACAAGAGAAAATAAAGCCAAAGAAAATTTGTAGGAGTGGTGAAAGAGGAATGGAAGTGATTGACATTTGCTATCCTTACATAAAGTAGAATAAGGTAAAGGAGATGACATAGGGTACGGCCTATCCCTGTCATAGTTGAAATTTGAACAATATTTGGTAAATATATCACAATCAGACAAATCGCCTCATTGTCAAAATTGTGAATTTATGTTCGCAAAAGAGTTGATAATTGCATTCATAATATTAATCTATTCCAAAGCAATATTTGTTAATTTGCGGTCGTTTTACAATTGTTACTCTAATCAGGTTTGACTTAGTTTCGAGAAAAAGAAGCTACCTATTAAAAACTCAATTTTAAGTTAATCGTAGAAATTAATTGTCTAAAAACTAAATAACCTACCAGATCATCAGCGATGACAGGGTTACCACTCTTGTCCAAAGCCACCACCATGTTAGCCAGTCTCTCTTTGATATCCTCAACGTCGGTACCCAGGGCGAGAACTGCCATAATCTCTGAAGCTACGGATATATCGAAACTGCTTTCTCGTGTAAAACCTTTCTCGGTTGGCGATTGACCGATTGTAATCTTGCGGAGATATCTATCGTTCAGATCCACAACTGAAAATGTATATTAGATATATTAGATTGAATCATTTTAAATAAAAGGGGAGGTAGTTCATAGATTAGCAAAAGGGCCTGATTAAGGCATAAGGGCAGTCGAAGTCAGGAACCAAATAAATCAGCCACATAAATAACTTGCCTCTGTTCCACATGATTTTCGAGGTATCGATATTCAGTCTTGCGAATTTGGTCCTTTCTTCCGGCGTCAAAGCATCAGGATCCGTTTTGTTGATACCCAATCTCTTGAGCCTTCTGAGCTGAATGGCAGAGAACTTCCTGACGCCCTTTAT
The DNA here is from genome assembly GCF_947172395.1 of Bicyclus anynana. Lineage (NCBI taxonomy): Eukaryota > Metazoa > Arthropoda > Insecta > Lepidoptera > Nymphalidae > Bicyclus > Bicyclus anynana. The sequence goes on along the minus strand of NC_069103.1, from coordinate 4,640,710 downwards.
CTTTGGTACAAGGCGGTCATACAGCGGGCCGTCTTTTTGGGTCAACTCGTGGAAGATTCTGGCATCCATCTGTGCTGCTAGGAGGTTATTGGCCGCGGTGACTGCGTGGATATCACCCGTGAGATGAAGGTTGAAGTCTTCCATAGGAATGACCTGTTTATTTCAAATTAAAACAATAAGTGATGCGGATATTCGGAAAGTAAAAAGGGTTATCACCCACACCCACCCACCCAAATAAGCTTGGACCGAATTTGCGTATTCATTACCTACACATTAATACTAATCCTTAGATTCTCTATGAAAAGAAATCTAAGGATCTAAGTAATTCAGGGGGCATCTTTAGCATATCTACCTATACTAGTATGTTAATTTTGGTCACCCATCTGAGGTATTCTTATAGATGACGGAGAGATTTCGGATGATATAATAGTTGTATCACTACTTCGAAACGTATTGTCACGAGTTCAGATTAGATGCAGTATGTAAACGCCTTGCACGCAGACCTTTATTAGAACAGCGATCAAAGTTCCTAATTTTTTCTCCGGGAGGGAGACTTGACCTAATGACACGGTACATCAGAAATTCTAAATAGACACGCTGCTTATCAGGTAGGTATCTATCTTTAAAAATGTGGAAAGCTCTAGCTGCTTTGTTAATAGAACTCCTTGAATGTGGTACCTGTGAGTAGCCTCCTCCCGCAGCGCCACCCTTGACGCCAAAGGTCGGTCCCTGGCTGGGCTGTCGCATGCAAGCGAAGGCGTTGCGCCCTCGATGTGCTGCCAGAGCCTGCACTAGTCCCAGTAGCGTGGTGCTCTTGCCCTCGCCTAGTGGAGTCGGTGTTATTCTACACGAAAGTGAATATTGTGAATTTGTGAAGCTAAGATATTAATTAACGCGTAAAAAAGAAAGTTAAGAATGGGTGCAAAATTCATACACCACTCCTACAATTTTTCTTTGGCGTTCAAACTAAGTAGAGGAGAAGACTCCTCTTTTAGTCTAGAAGATAGCGGGGAAAACGCCTTATCTTGGTTCGCCTCTATTGTTTTAATCTTACTTTTTCTCAAGTTTGAGTATGGTCATTAATAAAAAATTTCCTGGGCCCAATAACTTTATGGAATCACAGTATCTCAAGCCTACTTTCACGAATAAGTAGAAAATTACTCACCCAGCTACAACGATGTACTTTCCACCGCGTTGATCCTTCAAGCGGTCCAGTACGGAAAGTGATACTTTTGCCTTGGTGTTGCCATACTGCGACACCTCGTTGGGGAAAAGCCCGATTTCCTCCGCAAGAACACTGATGTGCTTTGGCTTTTGAGAGCGCGCTATAACAATGTCACTGTGGAATGGAACTTTTAATGAGACTAGCTTTAACTGAATATACCTATAAATTCGAATTGTGCTTACCTAATAGTAGGTTTATATGTATTTATATAGAGACAGTGGGACCAAAAGAAAAGAGAATTCAATTAAGTTAATAAGATTCCCAGAATTTATCTACTGTATTATATTTTGTGTACAGAGCTGTTCTATTCCGTTCCTTTCTATTTTATTATAATCTATTATTTACCTGTCACGGAGGTCACGGAGTAGATCTCCAACCCAATGGTCAGATCAACTAAAAGAAACATCCTCGCACCTTTTACAGTTTCGTTTTGAATTGGAGAGAGAATAAGAGAGATAGAGAGAGAGGGAAGAAGAGAAGGAGAGGGGGAGAATAGAGAGCTTATTTACCTTGGTGGAGGAGAAAGCGTATTGAGGCGCTGGGTCTGCGTCTACACCGGCACACCAACCGCTGACCGGACTTCTTGGAGAGAGATAGAGAGGGGACAGAGATGTAGAGAGAGAGAGAGTTTTTATTTACCTGGGTGGAGGAGTAAGCGTGTTGAGGCGCAGGATCCACACCGGCACACCAACTGCTGCACGGACTTCATGGTGGGAGATAGAGAGGGGGCAGTGAGGAAGAGAGAAAGAGAGACAGTTTTTAATTACCTGGGTGGAGGAGAAAGCGTGTTGAGGCGCAGGGTCTGCAGCGGCCACACGGGCGCGGTGGAGCGCTCGAGCTGGCGGCGGGCGGCTATGACGGTGTTGCGCATGAGCATGGCCACGGTCATGGGCCCCACGCCGCCGGGCACGGGCGTCACGTGCGACGCTACCTGTGCCGCCTCTGAGTACGCCACGTCGCCCACCAGTCGCTGGCCGGACTTCTTTGACGGATCTTGAATTTAATTTTTTTTATCACCATTATTGACAGCCTATTTTACGATTATACGCCACTACAAATCAGGTTTCCCTTTTTATAGAATGGTCAAAAGGATTATTCCCCCTTTTTTTCTTCTCCTCATGGAGATTAGACCCATCACACAGCTCATAAATATGTGGGTGAGACTTAATACGATAACGTTTCCTCTTGAAACTATCACTATCAGATGGTAATGATAATATCCGGGACTGAGGACTTAGAGCTAATCAGACTTTCCACATATCCTAGTCCGGGATCCGTAGAACATTTTTTACAACTGATAAGTTAATTTATAGATTTTTACTACTATTAACGTCATGTCGATTATCAACTTTTTTATTTGAATTATTTCTTTTATTATTTTTTTAATTATTTTTTATTTAAAATTTTTGATTCTGGCTAGCTAGCTAACTGAGATACCAAGAAATAAAAATTTCAGACCGTCGCGACGTTATCTTGTGGTACATTATCTCGTTCTGAGGCGTCGGATAATGTACCACGCAATTTGTTGCTTGCACACACACAATACACAATTTGCACGCAAAAAATGCCAAGAACATTGTGGCTGTTAAGTTGTTTATCTATTAATTAAACAAAACAGTAAAAAAAACAGCTAGTTAGTAACAACTTTTAATAACCAAATCAAAGCGATACAAGTTGGGAGGAGAGTAGTTTATTAAAAGTTGTTACTAACCAGCTGATGTTTCTTTTACAGATAAACAACTTATCTCGTTCCGACGCTCAGAACTTGTTATTTCCTGGTCACTCAGTTAGCTACCAGAATCGAGAATTTTCGTAAATAAAAAAGTTGATCGTCTGATCGATATGATGCAACTCGATATTAGCTTATCAAAATTAACTTGATATTAATCAGTCGTACAAAATGTTCTACGGTTCCCTGACTATCAGCATCGTACGTATCGGACGCATCGCATCAAACTGATTTTAGTATTCTTTGTATAGAAATTTTAGTATTCTTTGTATACAAGTAGGCCCACATCGTACTAAATCGCAATCGCATCGAACGGATTTTATCCACCGTAAAATTGAAAATCCATTTGATGCGATACTTACGGTGCTCATCTGTGGTTACCTTCCTTAACCTGCACTCAGAGGAGTAATGCCAACAATTTTCCAACTCCAGGCTGATAATTTTTACTAAGAATTTCTTGAAAAACATTCTTTGGTCTGGGCAAACACTTTTCTAATACACGATAAAGAATTTATGACTAGAAAATTTTGTCTATGAACGATTTTAGGTAGGTAATTTTTTTTACTATGACTTTTGTGCCTAATATATATTTAACTGGACACAAAATTGATCACTTATAGACCTTACAAATATATTATATTTGCTAAAATCTATTAAACGAATATTTTAAGCCACTTACAAGTATGCTCGACACAACAATTTACGAGTACTCTTCGCGCCGAGACACGTGTATTTATTAGATACGAGTAAGTAGTTATTTGTACAAATGTTCAATGTGGAACCATTATCATGTTAATTACTACTTATTATATTTATTATTATATATTTACCAAATTACACACATTAGTTGTCAATGTCCAATCTGTGACCCATCTAAAAACCGCGACTGTAAGTTTATGAAATCTTAACCATAACCTAACCTACTAACCTGTACCTAACCTCAAATACTTGTAAGGTAATGTTATTCAAAATATTGGTCATGGATTTACTTTGCCTCCAGTAGGTGGGCTGCTAAATTTTTCCGTCCCTACTGATTCTGAAATAGGGATGATGACAGATTTTTAAATTGTATATAAATTAAGAGTATACTAATAGTAAAGCAATTTTGTAAAAGGAACAGGGTATCTGCGATTATTACTTTCGGAGCTACAGGGATTTAAAGGGTCAGATTTGCGGCGCTGCCGCGGATCCCTGAAAAACGCCCCATACAAAATGGCACGAACTAATGACGTCGTAGGCAATGTAATGATCGTTAGATTTGTATGTGCGTTCAAACAAAATTACTAATATCTTTGTTATTTGTGCGTTTATGTTTATAGTTCATTTATTAAAAAAGGTCTCATTTAATGTAAGGAAGCTAAAACTGTATGAATTTTCATCTAATTACGATAAAATATTTTTGATTGATTTTGAAATTTTATAATCTTATTTATTTTGCAAATATCCAGACAATCTTTGCTTTTTATGTATAAATTAGTTAACATTGACCCTATTTACCCGAATGTATCATAAAAATCAATATATTCAAACCTAGTCATCATCCCCATTCCATATCCCAGTCACTAAAATTTTGTTATATCCACCAATAGAAACCAGTACGTTAAATATATTTTACAACACATATGTATTCATCTAAACATTTACTAAAGCTATTTTTAGCAAAAACACCTGGATTTGTGGGACATTCCCACTCTAGTAGGTATGTTGTTAAGCTGTTAAAAAGTGTCCGCTATGAACGGATTTTACGATTAACGAAGTCGGGCGAAGTCGCGGGCGTCCGCTAGTATCATATAGGTGCTCGTACTTACACTCATAAATTGCTAATTAAAAAAATTATGCCGTCTACAATTTTTTTTCAAAACACACAGAGGACAAACATGCACTAAGAACTCTCCACTCACGAGAATGGACATAATTACCTACTTGCTAATGATGAGTGTTGGTACAATCAATCTAAACGCGTTAAATATTTTGTAAACAGTTGTCTTGTTTTGTCGCCATTTGTTCTTTTTACGACTGATTTAGTAAACAAGAGGCTTTTGCGTCGATGGGAAATGAGCATTATCGCAAATGTATCAGTTTTCTGTGATAATATTACCTAATAGCAAACACCCTGCGGTTTCACCAGCTTAGTTCCCGTTCCCGTGGGAATGCGGGGATTAAACATAGCATATGACACTCATAAACAACGTGGCTTTTATTAACTTACCGGGGATAGCAGTGATTCCGCAGTCTATAACGACTGCGCCTGGCTTTATCCACGACCCGCGAACGAGCTCCGCCTTGCCTATTGCCACCACCAGGATATCCGCCGTTTTTGTCTAAAAGAAAGCAGTCAAATTTAAGAAAATTAAAATACCAAACCTAATACCAAATCTATACTTATAATAAATCTGTAGAGAGGTCAATTCTGTACATGAAATATATTTCCAAAATAACTATCGGGGGGTGATCAGTGATCAATACTGATACCAAAAATGCAATCAGTTTTTTGTCTGTCTGTCTGAATGTTTGTTACAGAAACAAAAACTATTCGACGGATTTTAACGAAACTTGGTACAAATATTCTTCATACTTCTGGGCAGGTTATAGTAAACTTTTCATCACGCTACGATTAATAGGAGCAAAGCAGTGAAGGGAAATGTTAATAAAACGGGAGAAATTACTCCATTTTTACAGCGATACTACTGGCTGTATTAAAGAGATCTAAGGACGGACGAAGTCGCGGGTGTCCGCTAGTACACATTAAAATACGAAAAGGCTCTCTAGAGAAGAGAGAATCGGTGACATTTCACTAAATACTTGTAAATACAACAATATGTAGATTTGTCCTAAATCGTCGAAGCCAATACATCGAAGTGAGATCAATCGTAGGTACAAAAGTAGATCAAGGGGCTTACCACGACCTTTTGCAAAACCATCATGATTTCTGTCCATCTTATTGGATTGAGTTAGTGGTACGAACTGAGTGACTGAAATGGTCGATGACGTCTGAAATCTGTATACGAAATAACCCTGCGATAAGCCATTAATAAACAGTATGGAATCGCTACGGGTTTAGGAGCTTGTGGAGTAAGCGCAGTGTTGGTCGACCTCCCACTATGAGGACCGAGGTTATCAAGCGGGTTGCAGGGAGCCGCTGGATGCTGGCGGCTCGAGACCGTTGTGCTTGGAGGTCCACGCAAGAGGCCGTCTAGCAGTGGACGTCCATTTCCTGATAATGATGATGAAATGCGTACCACTTCGCTCAAGTTCTTCGTCTTGGAGTGGCACACAGTGACGGTGGCGTGCTCCCACTTGAGAAGCTCGGCGACTGGCGTGCCCACGATCCTGCTGCGACCCAGCACCACGGCTGTCTTGCCGGCGATGGTGATGCCTGTACGTCTGATGAGCTCCAGACAGCCGGCAGGCGTGCAGGGGATGAAGCCCGACATATCGCCGAGGGCAACGCGCCCTTCATTCATGGTGTTCAATCTGAGATAGAGGAAATATTGAACTATTTTACTAATATGGCATTTCATATAATAACATTACTATACTTCGTTCGTAACACTCCCGATGTTGCGGGGCATATAGCGATAAATGAAAAACCCACAATGTCACTTCCCCGAAAGTACGATTTTATACCCGTGCAGTCTTACCGTCCGACGCCCGCATATCATGGGAGTGTTATCAACGAACTTGGCAGACTATAGTTATAGTAGCAGACTTTGTGTCTGAGATCAAAACACATCGCTACGACGACACGTACCTAAACCATTTTCAATTTATTTTTCAGTAACGGATTTTTTTCAGTCACATTCAGTATTGAAGATATTTTGTCGGGGGGCATTATATAATAGATACTGAAGTTAAAATATTTTTTTTTAATTTTTGTCTGTCTATCTGTCCATGATTTTTTTGTTATTCGGGCATCACGCTGAAACTGCTGAATGAATTCAAATAAAACTTTTGCTCGGTTTGAGACTATAATATGGAGAAGGTTATAGGATACTTTTTATTGCGAAAATAAAATAAAAAGGGGGTGAAATAGGGGTTGAAAGTTTGTATGGAAAGTCATTCATATTTAGAGTTAGAGTTTTAATTGTTCATAAATCATAAATAAATACGAAATATAATGTGATTTAAAAAAAAATATAATTCAATCCCTATTTGAAGTTGAAATAGGGCCTGAAAGTTTACATTGATTCCACGCGGACGAGTAGCGGGCGCCTGCTAGTGTGTTAATATGTTCGCACTACAGAGTCAGACTTTTATGTGTATAGAATTGAATAATGCAAAGGCACTATGAAAAAACAGACCACGGGATAGAAGCCGTATAAGTTATCTACTAGACCAACAAGCCGCAAATCCGCCTGTGATGCCAGGTAGAAATTTATTTATTTATTTATTTGGTCCACCAGTGACTGTTGCAGCATTTACACAAATACAATCTAAAAAAAAACACAAACACAAGGCTCTGCACAATCAAATGAAGGTAGACACGGCATGCACAATTCCGTAATATTAAAATAAATTAACGATTACATAAAATCATTACATAAGAAAAAAAATACATTTTACAGTAACAAGAAAAGGAAACATTTTACAACTACTATTTGAATATACTATATAATACAAAAAATAAAATGGAATTGGTAAAAACAAATACAAAAAAAGAAAAATTAGTTTAGCAAATCTAGTAAAACTAACTTGGTGAGTCTATGTGGATATCTATAGACCGACTAAGTGCGTTATATAATTTACATAACCTGGGCATAGTAGAATAGGCGCCAAAAACAGTTCTAGTGCGTTGCGGAAATAATTTAGTATCTAAAATCTTTTGCGATTGAGTGGTAAACAGTCAAAGGTTATCAAAAAGTGGTCATACCCATCGATGTCTTTAAGTGGAGAGACGGCGTCGGTGACGAGGTGGGCGTCCATGGTGTGCGTGGAGTCCAGCGGCATCTGCACGATGATGCCGTGCACCAGCGGGGAGTCGTTCAGAGCGGACAGCTTGCCCAGGAGCTATGGGGAAATCAACATCATCTTTAGCAACCCATTTTCGGCTCACTGTCTAGCACGAGTCTTGTCTCAGAATGAAAGGGATTACCACCACTACCACGTTAGCCCAATGCGGATTGGCAGACTTCACACACGTAGAAAATTCTCAGGTATGTTATTACTTCACCGTTTGAGACACGTGATATTTAATTTCATAGAATACACATAACTAGAATGTTGGTGGTGCATGCGGCATGCCCCGGACCGGATTCGAACCTGCGCCTTCTGAATCGAAGGCAGAGGTCATAATTATCCACTGGACTATCACGGCTCTACCTTCTCAGTAATCTTAAAATGTCAGTTAGGTACTGTATTAGCACAGAAAACATATTATGTACAAGTATTAGGTATGGTATTAGGTATACTTATCTATATGTACTAATATTATAAACCTGGAAAAGTTTGTTAGTTTGTTTGATTGAACGCGCTAATCTCAGGAAATGCTGGTCTGATTTGAAAGATGCTTTCAGTGTTAGATAGCCCATTTATCAAGGAAGACTATAGGCCGTACCAATTTCTACGGGAACAGGAACCACGCGGGTGAAACCGCGCGGCGTCAGCTAGTTTAGTATATTTTCATTCCCAATGTTTTATTTTTTTCATTGCTTAGTTCGGCGTAATACAATTACATAAACGAAAACAACAAACAATTCAAGATCATGTGATCATGAGCTATCTGCTAAGGTCGGCAGCAGGGTATCGCAGTTATCAAAAACATCGTAAATGCGTTCCAATGTAACAACATCTAAACTGTAGATCTGAGAAGAATTTACCGAAGTAATTAATTAGTAATGAATAACAAATTGCTATAATACGAGTAGGTATCTATCCTATAGGTAATCTAACAAATGAACTACGAATATCTAACTATACCAACTGAAGTGGCTTTAGCCAATCTAGATGTAGAATATTCATCGACAAACAAATTAAAAAGGTAGAAAACGCATATCATGTCATACATATATGTTTTTTTTATAAAATTTTATTCTTAACTACTTACGAGTATATCTGACTGGTTTAAGCTTATTAATCAAAACACCAAATTTTTAGTAGCAGTTTTGGTTTTGGCTTCGAAAGTGAAATTGAGGGAAGCTGATTCTTTGGATCGAGTGAAATTGAGGGTAGCTGAAATATCGACAGCCAGGATATGGACTGCATGGAGGGACTTATGGTCTATATGATCGGCGGTAATAGGAGCAGATATATTTCCCAAAGTATAGGAGTTACAGTGAAAGAATTCCGGTTTGCTGTGAGTAGACATGGCATCAAATAAATAAATCAGAAACTTCTTGGGTAGGATTTCAATTGATATTTATTACCTAGCACCAATTTAGCCGTGATAACCGTTTTATATTGGCTCTTTAGCCAAATTCCGCAAATCGGTAAATTTAGAATTAAGTAATAAGTAATCTGATTTCTGTTGTATAGTTTAAATAATTTATATATGTATTTTTTAACCATTTTGTATTTTAGATTAAGCATCCTAATAGTTTAGTATAGTTGTTTAAGATAATGAAATTAAATTGTATTAAATTAGTAAATTGTGTATTTCCGCACCAGTCATGATTTAAAATATTAATATTGTAAATAAATTTTAGACTTTAGTTTTAGACAGTTGAATGCGATGTTTACCTCCGTTCCGGAGCATGCACCTCCAAATTTTTAGTTGTGAAATTAAATATCACGTGTCTCAAACGGTGAAGGTAAACATCGTGAAACCTGCATACCAGAGAATTTTCTTAATTCTGTTTGTGTCGTGTGCCAATCCGTATTGGGCCAGCGTCGTGGACTAACCCCTCTCATTCTGAGAAGAGACTCAAGCTCAGCTGTGTGCCGAATACGGGTTGTTAATGATAATGATGACCTATTTACGAGACTCACCTCAGTCTGGGTGCAGTCTCGTGGCAGCTTGATATGCTCAGCAACGATGCCGATGTTCTCCGCCGCCTTCAGCTTCATACGGATGTAGACGTTGGAGTCCTCCCGCCCGCCCACCTGCACGATCGCCATGCGCGGCTGGAAGCTGGGCCATTGTCGGCGCATGTCCGACACTTGCTGACGGAGGTCATTCTCGATGGATCTAGTGAGATGTTAAGATAGGAAATTTTATAAAAAACAATACACCTTTAGTAATATAGGTATATAAATGAATAAGGTAGTAAACATTGAGAAGGGCTGTAAAGCTAAGCTTATTAATCCAATTTATTTTCATAAATACCCTTATTTTTATTTTGTTTATTGGTAAACAGTACACATCGAATATGGCTGTAATGTAGGTACCTAAATAAATTAGACATACGTTTTCTACTATTATAATTTGTTCTATATGTTCTATATATAATATATAAATCTTTTATTTATAATTTGTTTATTGATAAACATTCCACAACGAGTTGGGATTTAGTAAATAGGGTTCGATATTCAATTTATTCGGTGGTAAATTGAATTCGATCACATCAATGAACTAAATAATAAATTATTTATATAAAAATTCAATTATGCTAGAATCACAACATTTCTTTTTTTTCATTTTGGATTTATTTTAATACAGTACTTAGCTTTGATAAAGATTGACAAAAATGGAAAAACATTTGACAGTCAATGATTTTTTTTTAAATACAATTACGCTATAGGTAAGGTACCGACGACGCCTACAAAAAAGATTTTCCGCGTGTGGAATTCGTAAATTGCAACGGGAATTTTTAATAACAATCCGTATCAGATTCTGCCACAAAAGCAGTAGTACAAAACAAGATAAATTGAAAAAAAAATGATCCTACCGCGCCACCTCAGTTCCCGAAATCACTTTCGCCGGCATCCTCACAAGTGGACTTGCAAATAGCGAAAACCCCACTGAGACCTACTGCTCACTGACAGACATCATCTCCGTAACCTCAGATAACCCGCACCCGATAGCGGTTGCAACCAATTTTATACGTACAAATCAAAAAAATTACATCATACTTATACTTTCGTAAAATTTTATTACAGTTGTTTTCTTTTCAATCTCAGTTTTCCTTTAATCAAACGATAAAGTATTTTCATTTTAATATCACTATCTCATAATTATTATTATTATTATAGTAAATACCTACTTGCAAACTTTATACTACCTTGTTACCGCGACCTAGGCCCGTGAAATTCAGTTCCACAAATCAGTGGTTTCCGCGGATTTGTGGAACTGAATTTCACGTGGACTAGGTCGCAGTGCTACCTACTAGGTAGGTAAATACCTACTATACTGCTAATACTTACTAGTAAGTAAGCATAGCAACATACTAAGTATACTTACTTCCTAGTAAGTATAGTACTTACTTACTAGTAAGTATAGTATATTGCTATATCTTCCAAGAGATACAGCCCGCCCAATTATTTATCACTGTAAAATTTACCGTTTAATAATAATAATAAATAAGTAAATTGGAAACTCACCTTAAGCACTTTGTGTAATAACTAAACGATCGTAAAATACTTATCTTCATTTTGTTTGTAAAATTTCAAAACAACAATTTCATTAATACATAAACAAATTATAATTGAAAGATACCTTTAAACACAAAAATATTCTACATATTTAGAAATATATTAAATGTGTGTTCGGTGATCTTATTACCATCCATAAGTTATGAATAACTGACTATTCATTATCATCAAACAATAATTAATTATCTTAATGTTATTTATGGGTAAGTATCTAGTCCACAATCTACCGAATATTATTACACCGGTCAACACGAGATTTTGGTCTGGTTTGTACCTACATATAAAATTTTGATTTCTCTTTTGGTACAAACAAAGGAAAAAAATAATAGAATTTTCATGAAAAATGGCTGGTTTCATTCATATATTTTTTAATTTTATTTTAAGTTGCATTTACCGTGGTTTTTACTAAAACTTGTAGGCTATAATATAATATATATAATTTGATAACATTTACATATATAAAACGAATAATCAAGATCAAAAATTTATAATATTATAAATTTTTTATACATGTTTGTACTACCAAATTCCGTTTAAAAGGCGTAGCTTCCATTTCCATGGGAATACGGGGAAAAAATATAGCGTTAAAATAACACTTCCAAATATCGCGGCTATCTATTTGTAAAGGAATTTTCAAAATCGGTACAGTTGATCTAGAGATTACCCCCAACAACCTCACATAGTTTCTTCTTTGTAATATTACTGTAAATGGGTTTCTTCATATTGAGCTTCAAACGTAGGTAATCATTCTCCCATCTACTGCAGGACTTTCCATACAAACTTTCAACCCCTGTTGCACCCCCTTCTTATTTAATTTTCGCGACAAAAAGTATCCTATAGCCTTCTTCGTATTATAGTCTCAAACCGTGCCAAGCTTTATTTGAATTCATTTAGTTGTTTCAGCTTGAGACCCGGTCAAAAAATTCGGACAGACAGTCAAATAAAACTAATGAAAAACATTGGCTTCGGTATCGATTATAACTTTAAAGCCCTTCAACTAAAATTTTCAAAATAATATCTTCAATGTACAAAATTTGACCTACCCAAAATCTTTTCCTGTATATTTTCCAAGCTATTATCCTTTTACATTAGGTATGTACCTAACTATTTATTATGTTCAGAAAATTATAGTAGGTATTCCACATAAGATCGACATTTATCCATCTACTTACCCGGTCATATTTTTATTAATTAAAAATGAAGTGATGCTTTACCCATACCACCATGGTCGTCTTAAAAATAATACGGCCCATTCCTTTTTGTAGGTAATTAGGACGATGGATGTAGGTAACACTTTTCAGAAAATTAAGCGTCCCATAGTAATTAAAAACATTTAATTACCTGTAACAGTAAATAAATGAATATCACTTACAGAAGCACAGTATCCAAATCTTCTTGAGTTTTCCACATGATTACTAGTGCCGGTACGAATGTTTGTCACAACATAACAAACTATTTACTTACAATACTCGTACAAGCAATTCAGTTGACGTCTATACACACACTAGTCCTCGGAGTTTCGCTTGCGGTTAAACCGGTTCTACCTGAATAATATTTTAAAATTTTACACACGTATGACTTATTACGAGATATGTAACACGTATGGCCGTAGGAATATGTTTATTGAATTATTAATTAACCTACCTTCTAACCTTCTTTTTTATGCATAGACGTTTTAAATGTCTGTACTTACCTTCCTAGGAGTAAGTAAGTGCACATTTTGCAGGCACCATATTATTACGTAAGACTACAACTACCTAATATAATTGTATGCCTATTCTATATATTTCATCATTCTCAACCCATATTCGACTCACTGCTGAGCTCGAATCTCCTCTCAGTTGAGAGGGGTTAGGCCAATTGTCCACCACGCTGGCCCAATGCGGATTGACAGACTTCACACACGCAGAGAATTTAGAAGAAAATTGTATTTTTTTTGGTGTGCAGGTTTCCTCACGATGTTTATCCTTCACCGTTTGAGGAGTACGAGAGGGGCTAATAGTCCACCACGCTGGCCGAATGCGGATTGGCAGACTTCACACACGCAGAGAATTAAGTGCATTTTCAGGTATGCAGGTTTCCTCACGATGATTTTACATCACCGTTTGAGACACGTGATATTTAATTTTTTAAAATGCACATAACTGAAAAGTTGGGAGCCCACCCCTCCGAATCGAAGGCAAAAATTATATCCAGGATCAGTAATCAGGCATCCAGTATTTTTTTTTTGACATGACATACAAACTACTTGTATTAGTATGATTTTTTGTATTAACTATCCAATACTCGTTTGGATTGTCAGGATGTGTAAAGTCAGTCATTGACGGTGAATTATTCTCACGTTTCTGCAGCGCAAACGGCAGCGAAGACGTTTCATAAGTCGAGCCGTCATGCTTGCAGCGACCAATACACGATCAGTTATAGTCGTGGGTGCCGACTGATCGTCAATGGCGTGCATAATGCGTATCCCGAAATAAAGATATTGTTATTAATTGTTATGAGGAACTAAAGAAAAACAACTCAACAGTTTATAATCAACACTGTTTATTTAAACTTATTTTGTCACACTAAATGTTTGTACATAAATTTTTTAAATCAAACAAGAACCTTTTTCTAATCACTAAAAATATGGAAAAATAAACAAAAAAGAAAGTGTGAAAGATCACTTTTAAATATTCAGAAAGTGTGAGAAAAAAGACTTTTTGATTGGTTTTGTCTTTAAACTACCCTCCAAATAAATGTAGTGCCAGCAGGAATACCAAAACTAAAATCCGACCGCTCAGAGATTGCGTTTCTGATAGGTCGTGATCGAATGGGCGATGTGACATGAGAGAGAGAGAGACAAAAAACGAGGCAATTGTAAGTGAATATGTTTGTCCCATTTGTCACTGTCTGAAACGCAATTTCTGAGCGGCCGGCCTATAATGGCAATAACAATGAACTGTATAATTCTAACGGTAATTCTCGCTGTTAGATAGATCGCAAGCTTTTGCGGAATTCGCAGCAGTGTGCGACAAACTTTAGGACAAATAAGGCAATTACTTAATATCGCATAAATGTGCTCAAATCCAGTAAACTTTTGGGAAAAAAAATCAGATCTTAATAACGGCATTTAAACTCTAATACAGAATTAAGAAATGCTCAAATCAAATACAGAATGTGCGCTTATTTGTCCTTACAAAAAAAAAACAATAAAAAATAGTAAACGCATTTTAATAAGTCTTAATAACTAATAGAAACTATTTTTAGGACAATTAGTATCTGTGGTATAGTTAAATTCGTTGAGAACTCCGAATTTACTTTTATAAACATTTAACAAACCCTCTTGACTTTGTTTTTTTTAAGTAACGAAAGCAAGAGATTATTCTTTATACACTATTTTACTTACATAAGACCATAGAATGGTTACTTTTTAATACTCACTTAGAAGTATTTAAAATCTAGAGATTTTATCTTAATATCACACAATAATTTCTAAACTGTAACAAAAGCATTGTCACATTAGAACAATTTTGTTTAAGTTACATTTAAAAAGTCTGAAAATCAGGTACTATTAATAAAAGTACAAAACACGTCAAGTAATAATTTATATTTTTTGATCAATAATTACTAATCATTGGATCAAACAAAAGAAATTACTTTAATAAGTAAACGAAAGAATTTAAGGTTAACTTTACAAAAAAAAAAGTACAAATAAAAAAAACCTGTTCTCTTACAATAGAAGCCAAGTTGTAGACATTGTCTACAAGTTGTATGGCTTCGATAAACAACAAATTAATAACAAAACTTAAATAAAAATCATAATAAGAACGTTTACTTACTATATGAAATCTGAGCTCCGAAACATAGTTTTTTTATGACTATGAATCACAAAAGATTATAAAACAATGTATGTAGTCATAAAGATACATTAAAGCAACATTGCTTTGTTATAGTCATCTACGCACGCTTTAAAACAAACAATCATCAATCAAAATGACGCCATCTTGAATCTGCTGTGACGTGTCCATTAGCGTGCGACCAATCACGAGACGCGTAGATATGAGCAACACCTGTGATTGGACGATATAGTGGACACGTCACTGCGTCAGTTCGATGTTTTGATTTCGCAAAGGTGCTCAAAAAGTAATTCAAGAACAACCCATCAAACGGGCGTACCTATGGACTTGGAGCATGTCATGACTATAGCTTAGCAAATTCATTCGTAGCACACCCGAAGGCCTGCGCGGGCCGGGAGGGGGGTAGGCGATGTCCCGCGCGCTCGATATCACACCTGCGCAGTCCATTCCCCCCGTCACCCGCATATCATGAGAGTGTCATCAACGAACTTGCCAAGCTATAGCAGAGTTTTGTGTAACTCTGTGCACTATTCAGTTAATGAGTCACTACAGCGTATTTTCGTTTTAGTGATCATCTAAAATAGTTATTTCAACGAAACACCCTTGAGTATACCATTTTACATCAAATCGTAATGTTTTTTAGTCTCTTCGAACATCTAACATGTTTATTCCAATGGAATTATATAAATACTAGTTTTTCGTTAATATCGGCTATTACCACGGCTATACTAATTTTACTTTACGTAAAATGAAGATTATTATGTCATTTCATTGAAAACACAATGTTAGATGATTGCAAAATTAAAATACGATAAAAAACGATGTAGTGACCGATTGATTGAACGATACACCGAGTTAAGTAATAATCCTGCAGAACTTCTTTATTTAAAGATAGCTGACAGTTACATCCATATTTATATTAAAGTAAATAATATAATCAAGTTACACAAAGTACAATTTTATTTTGGCGCGATGGAATAGTACACTGTTTTCTATTTTTATTATATTATAAATATATTTAACTCTGTATGAAACGGAAATCTTCTTCCTTTTCGAGATGCGCATTGGAACACAGATGAATGCGCATCGCGTGCGCCGGCATTGGCGTGGTTCCGCACAACCTGCATTCCAGGTCCGAAGCCGACGTGATCGTTCTGTCGAAGAAAACGTATTTATTACTATACTAGCAGACCCAGTCAAGCTTCGCTTTTGACAATTTCTCCAACCCTATCCCTACCCTACTCCTACCCTGCAAATGCTCCATACCTTGCACCTCCCATTTAAGAGAAGTGGGGGGGTTAGAAAGAGACAAAAGTAGCCTATGTCACTCTCCATCCTGTCAACTATCTCCACGTAAAAAAACACGTTCATTCGTCGCCTCGTTTTGCCGTGAAAGACGAACGAACAAACAAACAGATAGACAGACAGACAGACACACACACTTTCACATTTATAATATTAAGTATGGACTAGCAGACACTGCGCGGTGTTATCCGCGTGGTTTCCGTATCCCGTTGGCTTCCGGAGATAAAATATAGCCTATAGCACTAAGGGATAGAATTTTTCATATCGGTTAAATTTCTTAAGATGTACGCAACTGAAAAGTTGGAGATGCATGCTCTAGACCGAATTTGAACCCACACCCTCCGGAATCGGAGGCAAAAATCATATCCACAGGGCTATCACGGCTCTTTCTTTCTTCACCATGGAACTAATCTCAGCAGCACTATTATCCGTCCACTTAAATATATCGTACCCCCCGGTGACGCCGCTGAGGTCGTCCCATAAGGAGCCTACGGCACTTACACAATCAGAAAAAAAAGTCATATTAAAGTGGGCGGATAGTTGTGCCTCTGAGTATATGTAGGCTCCAATGCCTGCCTAAATGCCACTCACCTCCCAACCAGCTTCCTCAGATCCTCGGTCTCCTTCCGCAGCAGCAGCTATTTACGCTTCAATGCCTGCCCAAATGCCGCTCACCTCCCAACCAGCTTCTTCAGATCCTCGGTCTCCTTCCGCAGCAGCAGCAGCCGCTCCCTGGACACGGGGTGCGGCTCGGGCGGCGTGTGCATGGGGAACACCACGGCGCGCTCCTCGAAGTATTCACGCTTCAGTGCCTGCTCTAATGCCGCTCACCTCCCAACCAGCTTCTTCAGATCCTCGGTCTCCTTCCGCAGCAGCAGCAGCCGCTCCCTGGACACGGGGTGCAGCTCGAGCGGCGTGTGCATGGGGAACACCACGGCGCGCTCCTCGAAGTCCTCCATGGTGATCTGCAGCATGTCCTCCTGCGGCGCGGAGCTCCACTCCCACGCGTTCGGCACCATTAACGGCTCGCGTTGCTTGCGCCGTTTGAGTAGCAATCTGTGTCAGTAGGGATGACGACAGTTTTTTTTTTAATTGTATTGTTAGGAGAATTCTGAGATGACGTCATCAGCACAGGCCAGCAAGCCTATACTAAAGCCATACTCGACGAGTACTGTTTACCAACAAATAAATTATAAAAGAGGGTAGAAAACTCTTGTTAAATCTTTTTTTAAATAAGAGAATAGGGTTAGGGTTGGAATTAGGGGTTTTTCAATATTTACAATATGACTGATAGATTTTAAGTAATAGTCAAAAAGTTGAGGTCCTATTCCAGGGTTTGAAGCTTAATAAACTTTATTTTAGTTAAAACTTTAATTTTAGTTAAAACTTTAATTTTAGGTAAATAAAAAAAAATACCTCTTTCTCAGAATTTTATTTTGCATCGAATGAGCTAACGTTTGCATTTTTCCTCCCATTCTAACGAACATTCGCAGGTCTCACACTACCTGATTAGACTACAAAGCATTTTACATAAAAAAAACTACTTTTATGCACTTCTTCTCCATTTAAATTCATATAATTTTCGTAAGAAAAAGTTTTTGCATCACGTAAATTATATACAATTAAACAAAAATACTAGAAAAATAACCTTGAGAGGTGTCAAGGGACGTGTCCCATCCCATTCCAAAAATAATCATCGCGACACCACACTGTTCAATGCGAAATAGAACTATAGCAAAAAGTGTCGTTACAACTTTTGGTCTTACTTTATCCGTCTAGCCCCCTTTCGCAACCCGCTATAAGGAACTTCGTTCCAAAACTGTTCGTATCCACTTACCGCATGAGTTCGTCGCGTATCATTTTGGGAATTTTGGATCGGAAGTCATCTTCGGTGGACGGGACGTCCTCGCAGCCGTAGCAGAACATCATGGTGTCCATCAAGTGGCGGATGTGGTTTATCTGTTGGAAACGAATACAATACAAATCAAATAAAACCGGCCAAGTACGAATCGAATCACTCACGAAGGGGTCCGTACATCCTACTAATATTATAAACGCGAAAGTTTATATGGATGTTTGTTGTTGTTGTTTTTGGTCTCTTTAAAGCCGCCACTACTGAACTGATTTGGCTAAAATTTAGGATGAAAATAGATTTTACTCTGGATTAACACATAGGCTACTTTTCATCGCGGAAAAATCCATGGTTCCCGAAGGACTTGTGAAAAACTAAATTTCACGCGGACGAAGTCGCGGGAGTCCGCTAATGTATCTATGACTATATATAATGTATCTATAAAAACGCCACAAAAATCACGTTTACCGAATGGGAGCCCTCTTTAAATATCAGTATTACTTATTTATTTTTAAAGTGAATAACTTAATATTCAAAAGTACCGCACATCGCGCTCACGTAGCGCGACATCGTTTTTTTTTTTTTTTTATTCATAATAGACTTGAGCTTGACTACAATCATGCCTGGTGGAAAGCAATGATGAGGTCAAAGGTAAGGTCGGGTCGCGGCGCAGCTCCGCCCTGTTACACCAACAACAACAACAAACGCACCAGGCCGAGGTCGTCGATGGTGAGCTCCGCGTAGATGTTGATGAGGATGTCGTGCTCGGGGAACAGCGGCATGTCGCCCGCGCTGCCCAGCCCGCACAGCGCGCTCACGTAGCGCGACATGGTCGGGTCGCGGCGCAGCTCCGCCCTGTTACAACAACAACAACAAACGCACCAGGCCGAGGTCGTCGATGGTGAGCTCCGCGTAGATGTTGATGAGGATGTCGTGCTCGGGGAACAGCGGCATGTCGCCCGCGCTGCCCAGCCCGCACAGCGCGCTCACGTAGCGCGACATGGTCGGGTCGCGGCGCAGCTCCGCCCTGTTACAACAACAACAACAAACGCACCAGGCCGAGGTCGTCGATGGTGAGCTCCGCGTAGATGTTGATGAGGATGTCGTGCTCGGGGAACAGCGGCATGTCGCCCGCGCTGCCCAGCCCGCACAGCGCGCTCACGTAGCGCGACATGGTCGGGTCGCGGCGCAGCTCCGCCCTGTTACAACAACAACAACAAACCCACCAGGCCGAGGTCGTCGATGGTGAGCTCCGCGTAGATGTTGATGAGGATGTCGTGCTCGGGGAACAGCGGCATGTCGCCCGCGCTGCCCAGCCCGCACAGCGCGCTCACGTAGCGCGACATGGTCGGGTCGCGGCGCAGCTCCGCCCTGTTACAACAACAACAACAAACGCACCAGGCCGAGGTCGTCGATGGTGAGCTCCGCGTCGATGTTGATGAGGATGTCGTGCTCGGGGAACAGCGGCATGTCGCCCGCGCTGCCCAGCCCGCACAGCGCGCTCACGTAGCGCGACATGGTCGGGTCGCGGCGGAGCTCCGCCCTGTTACAACAACAACAAACATTTCAAACTTCTAACACGACGCCTCCGCTCAACTTCGACAATGTCCCGCAGGGCAAGCTGGAGTAAAAAAGTTGACTCTTAAGTCTGTAGTTTTATTTTTCTTCTAAAAAAATATCAGTAAAAAGGAGGTGGTTCAAAATTGTATAAAGCCCAGTATCAGTCATTGTACCCTGGCGGAAATAAAAGAAAATATTTTTTTCAACTATTTTCAAATCTACGAATTTACTTCAATTCTTTCGAAATTATATTCATTCTCTCCCAAGAAATACAACACTAATACGGGTAATAATGGCGGATTGATGACGTTTTCAATGAAGTAGTCGATTTGACGTTTGCTGTCAATTGTCATGTCATAGTTTCTTTAAGGGCGCCATTTTGATTTATCTCAAAAACTTGGGTTTTAATTTTATTTATTTTTTTTCATTTAGTTAGATTTAATTACTTATTTAGATTTTAATAAAATCCTTGTAATTTTTAACGTTTAATGAGACAGAATCCAAGTGTGGACCTGAAATGGACCAACTCCTTTCAGCCTGGAGTGGTATATCACACCGTGCCTCAGAGTGTATGTTAGACGGTCATTATCATTAACAGATAGTAATTTTAAAAGAGTTTACCATAAATCCATCGAGTTCCATATCCCCTCTCCTAAATTTAGGCCTGACCTTATATTGGGTAGCCCACTAAATAGGCTGATGATGATGATGAACACTTACTGGGGACTGAACAGCAAAGCAATGATAGAGGGCAGGCCTCTAATGTTAGGCAGGAGGGTGGTGTGACGCAGGGTCAGTCTACTGCCCGTGTCGTTCTGGCCAACCTCTGCTGAGACCAACAATCTGGAATTATCAAAATGATTCATAAGAAATCAAATTTAAAAAAAAAAACTGATTATATTGGATCTTTCACTGTAAGTTAGAGATTACTGAGCTAGATATAGGCTACTTTTATCCCAGAACCCCTCAGAGATTGGTAATGGTTTGTAGTATAGTATATTGTAGTACCTGTACACGTATATTATTATTATCAACCCATGTTCGACTCACTGCTGAGCTCAAGTCTCCTCTCAGAATGAGAGGGGTTAGGTTATACTCTACCACGCTGGCCCAATGCGAATTGGCAGACTTCACACACGCAGAGAATTAAATAAATTCTCTGGTATGCAGGTTTCCTCACGATGTTTTCCTTCACCGTTTGAGACAGTGATATTTAATTTCTTAAATGCACACAACTGAAAAGATGGAGGTGCATGCCCCGGACCGGATTCAAACCCACACCCTCCGGAATCGGAGGCAGAGGTCATATCCACTGAGCTATCACGGCTCTCACCGGTTTATCACCCTGTATATATGACACTGTAAAATTGTAAATATCGTTAGATTACAATTTAAATCTAAAAAATAAGATATTCACCTTTCATATTTTTCCTGAGGCTCTGTGTCCAGTAAGACAGAGTTGATAGAGTTCCACTCCACAGTGACTTGCTTGTTTCGGCTTGAATACATCAAATTGTGTAAAGTAGACTCCAGAGGACTGCAAAACAAATATGGTTTTTTTTTTCATTTTATTTTCTTTATTTATCCATACTTATATTTATAACTATAATTTATACTAGCGGACGCCCGCTTCAACCCCTACTTCACCACTTAAGAGGTTGAATTTTAAAATTCTTGATACACATTATATTTCGTATTTTTTTTTATGATTTATGATCAAATTTTTAAAACTGTAACTCTTAAAATGAAGGACTTTCTATACAAACTTTCAACCTGTATTTCACCCCCTTTTATTTTTATTTCAGGGTCTCAAACCCTACGTTTTGCTCCAAGGTCCCATTTACTTTTATACCAAAATTCATCTTGATCAGTCAGACGTTTAGCCGTGAAAAGGTAACAGACAGACTTTTGCATTTATAATATTAGTAGGGATTAAATATATTCTTTAACCGTTCTGTATTTTAGATTAAGTATGATAATAGTTTAGTATAGTTGTATAAGGTATTGAAATGATAATCGTAAATTGTATATTTCCGCATTAGTCATGATTTAAAATATTAATATAGTAAATAAATTTTAGACTATAGTTTTAGCCAGTTGCATGCGGTGTTTACCTATAAATAGATTTGCATTTTATCTTTCTGCTCCTTGCATTTATGTTTAATAATATTATTTCAATTGTATTATTTGTATACAACACTCCGCAGTTTTAAAGGTAAAAATTTAAAAATTGGTATTCAGACTATTTGTAATTGAAAAAAATCTTGCATTTTTTTTTATTCCACCCCCAATCTCTTAAAAAAGGGGGTGAAATTTTATATGGGACATTTCGCAGTTTTCGAAGTAGGAAGTTAAAAATTAAAGAAAAAAATAGCTTGACCGGGTCCGCTAGTTCAAAATTATATAAACTATATAACCTGTTCTAAGCTAATAAGCCAAATTATTATTATTATTATTATTAAATTAATGAAAATAAATTTGAATTATAAATCTAATAAAAAAATATTTTCATTAATTTAAGAACAAGTTTTCATCATTCTTTTAAGTTTTCTTATTTTCATCCTCCTCCTAACAAGTCAGCCTGCTTCCATCTTAGATTGCATTATCACTTACCATCAGGTGAAATTGTAGTCAAGGGCTAACTTGAAAAAAAATACAAAGACTGACCTGTCTGGTCCCTTGAGGCATGCATCATAGAAACACTCCTTGAAGTTAGGCGCCTCGCATTCGTGCATTTGATTGAAGGCCAGATCGGTTTGTTCCTTGTTGTACGCTCGCTTCTGTGTCATGTTCAGCTCTGTGGCCATTTGCCTAAGGTCGTGATTCAGCTGGAAATACAATAATTAATATTGTAAATAAATACCACCACAGAGCATTGTTTTGTTTCGAAGGGTAAGTTGCAAGCAGTTGCAGTTGCAAGTGACAAACAAAAATTTTAAAAAGTTATTTTGGCTTCAGTATGGATTACCTTAATTATGGATGGATTACTTGAAGAGCCGTGATAGTCCAGTGGATTTTACCTCTGCCTCCGACTCCGGAGGGTGTGGGTTCGAATCCGGTCTTCCAACTTTTTAGTTGTGTGCATTTTAAGAGATTAAATTTCACGTGTCTCAAACGGTGAATGAAAAACATCGTGAGGAAACTTACATACCAGAGAATTTCTTAATTCTCTGCGTGTGTGAAGTCTGCCAATCCGCATTAGGCCAGCGCGGTGGACTATTGGCCTAACCCCTCTCATTCTGGGAGGAGACTTGAGCTTAGCAGTGAGCCGAATATGGGTTGATAATGATGATATTATATTATAATAATATTTTAGCATTCCATGAGTTCACCAGGTCCCGGGTACATAGTGTGGCAGAGAGAAAAACTCCGAGCATACATTTTGACTTGTGACCAATGGGGTCACTCCGCTCGTGTTGTTAATTTTGACATAATTTTCCCAAAAGTTTCATAAAATCAATATATTAAAAGGTAGTCAAATAACCAATTTACTCATTCTGCTGCGAAGATATAAAGATACTCGTATATGTACCTTCGAATCATAACTTTCTTCGGAAGCAACAGCAAGCCCATTGTCAAGTAGTTCCTTATTCACATTAATCTTCCCACCGTCCGCCAACAGTTCTATGGACACTATTCCATGTGCCACAGAATAAATCTAAAACATATCATGAATAAAATTAATTATAAAATACTACTTATTTATTTATCAGTAAACGTTATTAGCGACCAAGCTAATAAATAGTTACTTGGTCGCTAACTATGGGCCTCATAAGAAGGCTCAGAGTCACACAGCGAGCGATGGAACGAGCTATGTTAGGAGTATCTCTGCGTGATCGAATCAGAAATGAAGAGAGAGAACCAAAGTCACCGACATAGCTCAACGAGTTGCGAAGCTGAAGTGGCAATGGGCGGCGCACATAGTTCGAAGAGCCGATGGACGTTGGGGTCCCAAAGTGCTGGAATGGCGACCCCGCACTAGTAAGCGCAGTGGCCGACCTCCCACCAGGTGGACTGACGACATCAAGCGAGTCGCAGGGATTCGCTGGATGCAGGAGGCTCAGTATCGTGATGTTTGGAAGTCCCTACAAAAGGCTTATGTCCTGCAGTGGACGTCCTTCAGCTGATATGATGATGATGATGATGATGATGATGATGATGATGATGATGATGATGATGATGATGATTATAGCTTAGTAAACAGTTCTGTTGGTACTCTTTTTAATTTTATATGAAACAATTTTATTTTTAATTGGACACATTATTTTCAAAAAGGCAACGAACGGGGACGTCGGCGTACAGCTTTTCCAGGGTTTCAAACAACGCGTGTAGGGTGACCATAAAAATCTTTGATAAACGGTAATTTATATATTTTTGAGTAAATAAAAAATATGTATTCAATTAATTATGCTAATATACAAAATATCAAAATGTGTGTAGGTATAGCAAAACAAATCTGTCTGGATAAGTGCAATATTACAAGTGGTAAACTTCTAAAGGGGTATCTCCCTGCACTCCCACGGAAACTCTTGGACTTACCTTCCCAAGAAGCCGGCCCTTGGAGACCAGGTCGGTGAACAGCTTCAGAGCCTTCGCGCTCCACTGCCCGTGTTCGTTCAGCAGTGGCGACGGTGCGATGTTGCTCAGCACGCACTGCATCGCCAGGGGCGGTATCTCCCTGCACTCCCGCGGCAACTCTTGGAGGCTGCTGGAGCTCACACGGCCCATAGTACCATAGTCCACGTAGAATACCTGCAAACATGTTTTTTATGTTTAACCGACTTCAAAAAAAGGAGAAGGAGGCTCTCAATTCGAACTGTATGTCTTTTATTAAATAAAAAAGGTGGTCCAAAATGGTTGATTATACAAATTTACGATGGTTATGGTTGATTATACAAAAAAAAATGGTTGATTATACAAATCTACGAATTTACTTTAAATCTTTCGAAATAATATTTATTATCTCCCAAGAAATGCAACATTAATAAGGGTAATAATGGTGGATAGACGTTTTCAATGCAGTAATCGATTTGACGTTTGCTGTCAATTGTCATGTCATAGTTGCTCTATGGGCGCCATCTTGATACAACTCATAAACTTGGGTTTTTATTTTATTTATTTCTTTTTATTTAGCTAGATATATTCAGTTTAATAAAATCCTTGTATTTTTTAAATTTTAATGATACAGGGTATAAGAGTGGACCTGATATGGAATGTTGGCTACCGTCGCTACGAGCTCACCTCCATCATATTCTTGGGCAGCAGCCGGGTCACCCTTGCGCGGTACATCATAGAGCCGGTGGCGTCCACGTACGGCGCCGCGACCAGCGCGTCCTCGGTCACGTCGTCCGTGTACGCGAACATTGACTTGCGGTTCAACATCCCCTGCATCAGCCGCAGTAATGTCGGCTACCGTCGCTACGAGCTCACCTCCATCATGTTCTTGGGTAGCAGCCGGGTCACCCTCGCGCGGTACATCATAGAGCCGGTGGCGTCCACGTACGGCGCCGCGACCAGCGCGTCCTCGGTCACGTCGTCCGTGTACGCGAACATTGACTTGCGGTTCAACATCCCCTGCATCAGCCGCAGTAATGTCGGCTACCGTCGCTACGAGCTCACCTCCATCATGTTCTTGGGTAGCAGCCGGGTCACCCTCGCGCGGTACATCATAGAGCCGGTGGCGTCCACGTACGGCGCCGCGACCAGCGCGTCCTCGGTCACGTCGTCCGTGTACGCGAACATTGACTTGCGGTTCAACATCCCCTGCATCAGCCGCAGTAATGTTGGCTACCGTCGCTACGAGCTCACCTCCATCATGTTCTTGGGTAGCAGCCGGGTCACCCTCGCGCGGTACATCATAGAGCCGGTGGCGTCCACGTACGGCGCCGCGACCAGCGCGTCCTCGGTCACGTCGTCCGTGTACGCGAACATTGACTTGCGGTTCAACATCCCCTGCATCAGCCGCAGTAATGTTGGCTACCGTCGCTACGAGCTCACCTCCATCATGTTCTTGGGCAGCAGCCGGGTCACCCTCGCGCGGTACATCATAGAGCCGGTGGCGTCCACGTACGGCGCCGCGACCAGCGCGTCCTCGGTCACGTCGTCCGTGTACGCGAACATTGACTTGCGGTTCAACATCCCCTGTATGAGCCGCAGTTCGGAGGCCGTCGAATCGTCGGCGTATTGCACCCAGAAACGGCCGACGTTAACCAACTGTAAAGACATCACTGAGTTTCACAGTAGTATATGAAACATATGCTTAAAACTCGAGTGTATTTTATAAAACGAACGAAGTGATTCGTAATAATTCGTAATTGAGACTCTGGATAAAAATATTAGTTTTGAGCTAAAGGAACCAATTACTAATAGGCTACTTGCCTCTTTTGTAAACAGTGTCTAAACTGAATTAAGGAAGTATTTTAAGCTATATTTTATTTTTGCCGTCAATAATAACCAGTAAAAAATATCTACGTAAAAGTTTTGCCGCCAAAACACATTAGCAAGTGACGTCATTCATAGAGATAACAGCTAGATTGGCGTTTGCAGTGATGTGATATATCACCGCAAGCGCCAATCACAAACCGATGCCTAGTAGCGAATGACGTCACAGTTTATGATTGGCGTTTGCGGTGACGTATAAAAATACAATTTTGTTTTATAAAAATATTACAATTAAGAGATTATTTTCACAAATAAATATGTGATCTAGGCATCTAAACTGCCTAAATTCTTCTTAGTTTTATACAGTAGTCGCCTATTATTTGCTTTTCATTATGTTACCTGCGAAATTTGCAAGGGGAAATGCGTATCATCGATCTCGGGCAGGCGAGGCACCATTTTGTCGATGTTTGCATTTTTCTTCATCTCAGCGAGGCCTTCAGCCAGCAAGTTTGCTTTCTCGACTCTATATAAAAGTCAATATACATAATTTAATATATGTACCTACCGTACTCGTCGAGTAGGGCTATATAGCCTTGTCAGAAACTAGACAAGTTGTGGTAAAACAATGACAATACTTACGAGAGCAATGGTATCCTTATTTCCATTTTCAAATGCCTGGCCTTTATTGCCTTGTATACTGGCAACACCACTTGTCCAGGAATGGTTGGATCCTATAAACATTGCAACACGTTATGATTTTTTTAAAAATTCTTTACAAATTAGCTCTTGACTACAATCTCACTTGATGGTAAGTCCAATATGAAAGCGGGCTAACTTGGTAAGAGTAGGATGAAATCCACACCCCTTTCGTTTACCTAAAGGAGTGTGTTATATGGATAGTTGGAATTATTTAAATTACTTGGTATGAAAACATACTTCTTTTTGTTTTTGTAGTTAAAAAAATATTAAACATGCAGTTAATACTTTGAAGTTATGGGAAATACTCCCGAGAAACCCTGTATATGTTACCGTTAAATTATTTCGTTAATTATAACGGTTTCACTTCCGATAGATAATGATATACCGTAGAATAACACGTTAAATTTAATCAGTATTTTCAGTTCACAATATAACGGCAGAATTATATATAAATCGACTAAAAAGGTACATTTTAAATATGTAATGTAGTACTCACGCCGCCCTTCTGATCACTTTTCACATTTTGATTGTCTTGGAATGTCAAATACACTTTTCTGAAACGAAATTTTACAATTTAACATTAAAATATAATTGTCAGCCTATTTTAACGAACTACAGAGCCGCCAGGCCTTCTTCCTTATAGAAGATATATAGAGCTTAGACCCACCACGCTGCTCATCACCATCAACATTAACAGCTGATGGACGTCCACGTTTTGACGGCCTCCGTGGCGCAGTGGTATGCGTGGTGGATTTACAAGACGGAGGTCCTGGGTTCGATCCCCGGCTGGGCAGATTGAGATTTTCTTAATTTGACCAGGTCTGGCTGGTGGGAGGCTTCGGCCGTGGCTATTTACCACCCTACCGGCAAAGACGTACCGCCAAGCGATTTAGCGTTCCGGTACGATGCCGTGTAGAAACCGAAAGTGTGGATTTTCATCCTCCTCCTAACAAGTTAGCCCGCTTCCATCTTAGACTGCATCATCACTTACCATCAGGTGAGATTGTAGTCAAGGGCTAACTTGTAGAGAATAAGAAAAAAAAAACGTCGAGACCGTTTTGTTTGGAAGTCCATGCAAGAGACCTATGTCCAGCTGTGGACGTCCATCGGCTGTTAATGATGATGTTGTACGAGTATATTATTATTAGATATATACCACCTATAGATTAATGTCCTAATATAAGTTCCTAAGCCTAAGTTTGCCTGGTAGAGATCGCTACTAAGCGATAAGGCCGCCTTTTGTGTTCTACGTCTTTTATGTTTCTGTTTCGCTTGTTTCCTAATTATTGTGGTGTACAAATAAAGAGTATTAAATAAATGAAAGCCTCAATAGCTCAACGGTGAGAGCGGTTGGACTCATCGCCGAGGGGTGGTGGTTCGATCCCCGCCCCGTTGGTCTATTGTCGTACCCACTCCTAGCACAGTCTTTCCCGACTAGTTGGAGGAGAATGGGAATTTTGGTCATATTATAAAAAATATGGCAAATATTCTTTTTTTTATAATAAAAAAAAAATTACCGGCTGTTCTTATCGAAGGTAACTCTCGGTTCATCACCAATCTGGTCTCTCACTTTCTTCTTTATTACTTTGGCGTAGACCTCCCCCGGCTGATTGTCGGGGAAGCCCCTCAGGTAGACGGTGTTGCGGGGGTCCAGGCCCCCGAGGACTCGCACGGCGTCCCTCTCGCGGGCCTCGTCGGAGGACCCGTGGACGAAGTAATGCGGGTAGAACGCACCCGCCAATATCACCTGTGATAACGTCAGTTTTAGTAACAAATATACTATTTTTTACCCTTGACTACAATCTCACCTGATGGTAAGTGATGATGCAGTCTAAGATGGAAGCGGGCTAATTTGTTAGGAGAAGGATGAAAATCCACACCCCTTTTTGGTTTCTACACGACATCGTACCGGAACGCTAAATCGCTTGGCGGTACGTCTTTGTCAGCAGGGTGGTAACTAACCGCGGCCGAAGCCTCCCACCAGCCAGACCTGGACCAATTAAGAAAATCTCAATCGGACCAGCCGAGAGGAAACCTGCATACCAGAAAAGTTTCTTGATTCTCTGCGTGTGTGAAGTTTGCCATTCCGCATTTGGTCAGCGTGGTGGACTATTAGCCTAACCTCCTCATTCTGAAAGGAGACTCGTGCTCAACATTGAGCCGAATATGGGTTGGTAATGAATTCTTTCTATCATCTAATCTACCAAATCTAATCGATTTATCTACCAAATAATAAATTTATCTACCAAATCTAATCGATCCAATTACGCTTTAGTAACTGCAAATTTAGCATCCCGGGCTCCCCTACATTTTTGAGACCCACCTTGAGTGCTAATGAGTGCTCTGCCTTGCTCCAAGGTGAAGTGCCCTTCTTGGGGTCGATGCCCTCTCTCGACAGTCTCATCCGCAATTCTCGGACGAGATCATTGAGCTCTCTGAGAGCACGGATTTGCACATAGAAACGTCTTGCCCACTGCGCTTCGTTCGTCCCCGCGGGCTGCTTGAAGTGGTTCTGCTTACGGAGGTGGTCCCAAACCTGTTGGAATATCACACTAATATTATAAAGGCGAAAGTTTTTTTTTTTTCTTTACAAGTTAGCCCTTGACTACAATCTCACCTGATGGTAAGTGATGATGCAGTCTAAGATGGAAGCGGGCTAACTTGTTTGGAGGAGGATGAAAATCCACACCCCTTTCGGTTTCTACACGGCATCGTAACGGAACGCTAAATCGCTTGGCGGTACGTCTTTGCCGGTAGGGTGGTAACTAGCCACGGCCGAAGCCTCCCACCAGCCAGACCTGGACAAATTAAGAAAATCACAATCTGCCCAGCCGGGGATCGAACCCAGGACCTCCGTTTTGTAAATCCAACGCGCATACCACTGCGCCACGGAGGCCGTCAAAAGCGTGTTGTGTGTAAGCGTGAAAGTGTGTAAGTGTGTAAGTATGTTTGTTCCTCTTTTACGCTGCGGCTACTGAAGCGATTTGGCTGAAATTTGGAAAGGAAATAGATTTTACTCTGGATTAACACATAGGCGACTTTCATTCCGGAAAAATCCATGGTTCCCGCAGGAATTGTGAAAAACTGAATTCGAGCCGTCCACATCTCTTGTTGTGTAATTCTTTATGGGTCACTTGGGATAGGCGGGGAGAGTGACTTGAGTGGAAAAGTGTTTAACAGTCAAATGATCCTTTTACCCTACACACAACGTTCACAAGTGCGTGACTTCACTCAAGGTCATTCTCTGCCATTCTAGGGTCTTATTTTGGTTACAGTTTCATTTGTCAATTAAGTTGTCCTGACAAATGTTGTGAATCATAACCTTTGTTCGGCATTAGTTTTCTTATTTTTGTAATCACTTCTGAGTCTGCTAAAATTATGTACAAAGCAGTTATGTCGCAATTATTAATGGGGATGATGACTAGGTTTGAATATATTGATTTTAATGATACATTCGGGTAAATAAGGTCAATGTTAACTAATTTATACATAAAAAGCAAAGATTGACTGAATATTTGCAAAATAAATAAGATTATAAAATTTCAAAATCTATTAAAAATATTTTATCGTAATTAGATGAAAATTCATACAGTTTTAGTTTCCTTACATTAAATGTGACATTTTTTAATATATGAACTATAAACATAAACGCAGAAATAACAAAGATAGTAGTAATTTTGTTTACGACGTCATAAGATCGTACCATTTTGTATGGGGCGTTTTTCAGGAATCCGCGGCAGCGCCGCAAATCTGACCCTTTAAATCCCTGTAGCTCCGAAAGTAATGATCGCAGATACCCTGTTACTTTTACAAAATTGCTTTACTATTAGCATACTCTCAATTTATATACAACTAGCTGACGCCGCGCGGTTTAACCCGCGTGGTTCCCGTTCCCGTAGGAATACGGGGATAATATATATCCTATAGCCTTCCTCGATAAATAGGCTATCTAACATAGAAATAATTTTTCAAATCGGACCAGTAGTTCCTGAGATTAGTGCATTCAATCAAACAAACAAACTCTTCAGCTTTATAATATTAGTATAGATTTAAAAAACTGTCATCATCCCTATTATGTGTAAAGTCATAGTATGACGGCATTCGACGTAGCAGCTGCCTTACCCTTACCTTGTAAACATTCAACATGGCGATACAATCGCTCATGGACCCGTCTGCCCACGTAAGCTTGGAGTTGTACGCGTTCAAACGCTCGCGGAACGGACTGCTGAATATATTCTTCACGGACATACCAGCAGCTGGAGGGAAAGTGATACATTATTATGAAAGTATTTTAAAAGCCAGATATCTTTTTGTAGGAAGAAGAGAGGAGACATAGGAAAGAGGAGTCATAGTAGAGTAGAGGAGAGGAGAGGAAATAGAGCGACTTAGTCACAAATAGCTCTGCAAGAATTTTGGCGAGAAAATCGTAAGAATCACATGTATCATTTCATTGATTTGATGCATTTTAGAGTTTTGTTGCATAAAGTATTCTATTCAATATAGTTCTAAAAATAATATCGTACTTATTGTTACCAGTTTTCTCGATTATAGGTGGTATTAACATTCATTTTTTATGTTATTGTAGAGGGGACGTATTAGTGTTGGTATACGTAAGAAGGTATTTGATGACTTCAGCTCAGTTGTTTGTTAGGCAGCATGATCACCGTCACGCTGCCAGTTGCGTTAGTGATTTTATGCAATAATGTTTTTTGTTGTCATTGTTAATCATAAATTGTTTAGTGTGGGCATGGTGAACATGTCGAGTAGGAAAGGTGATTGTTTATGCATTGAGTGTTTGAAGATGGTGCCAAAAAAAACGAAATAAATTTTAAGAGCCTATTTGGCATATCACCGCCTTCAAACTGATCAACAGAAAAGACATAGATATGGTTTTATTTATCACTTTTTGGAGTAATGCATCTTGGAAGTTGCAAATTTTTGTAAAAAAAAAAAAATAAGCTTTCTAGTAGGCAACCACAAGGAAACTACAAGGGTTCCTTGTTGACCACGGAACCCTAAAAAAGCCGACTCACCCATTACAATACTCTCTTCCAGGCAGCCGAAGATGTAGCCCAGCACAATAAGCTTGGATGACTTCACATCAAGTGGTAACTTCGCCATTATACGCCCCATGTAAGTGATGTCACCGTCCACTGCAGACCAATCATCGTCTACCGTCTTTTTCAATGCTCCCACCTGTTATCACAACATATCATACTAATAATATAAAAGTGAAAGTTTGTGTGTAAGTGTGTATGTTTGTTCCAGCTACTGAAGCAGCTACTAAAGCGATTTAGCTGAAGTTTAGAATAGAAATAGATTTAACTCTGGATTGTCACATACTTTTCATCCCTACAAAAACATGGTGTGATTTTTTATTAAATATTTATTTATTTGTATATGTTACCGTTAAATTGTAAAATACGTTAGTTTATAATCTCACTCGTGATATTGTAATCTACCGTCATATTGTGAACTGAAAATACTGATAACAATTTTACGTGTTATTCTGTGGTATATAAAGTTTTTACCTTTTTTTTGGTGACATGGCATTGAAAAATATAAACAACCCTAACATTTGACCTTTTAAGCAACAACCCGTTGTCTCGCGTTAGAGCGCTCGGGAGAATTTCTCATCACTTCAAGGTGTTGACGAGTCCAATTATAGGAGCCAAACTGCATAACTAATATTTATTATAACTAAAAAATAATAAACATTTTATGTTTTCATACAAAGTAATTCAAATATTTCCGACTATCTATGTAATTCAAATATTTCCGACTATCCACAATTTTTAGATGTATTATTTACAAAAGAAATATTTTTTACTCTAAAATATTCATTTTAGAATACAATATTAGACATGTTTAATTCATTTTCCCTAAAGTATATAACCCTAGAGCTTTGACTATTAATAACAGGACCTACCTCGCTAACCGTTACCCCTCTGGCAAAGATCAAAAATCAATGATCTAACGCGTTTATTAAAAACTGTTGTTGTAGAACTGATGTTTCACTGTTGTAATCGTTTTCGTCGTGTAAAGAGCTCCCTACAAATGCCAGTTCGTGTAGTTGAATGGCATAAAAAAGGCCAAAAACTTGTAGTTTAGTAAAAGATGGAGTAACGTTTCCTTTGTAAGTATTTCTACCTTAATTTTATCAAATTTGTAGTAAAAACAATTTCTAAAAAGAATCGAGTCTTTAGACGGAACAGCAAAAAATCGATAATGTAATCGAACATTCTACATATATATTCTTTAGATAGTCTAAGCGATGTGTTTGTTAGGCTGTGTAAAAATCAAGAGTCTAATTTATAGTTGTGTGTAGTGTGTGGACACAAAATATATTTAATGGTGTTAAATACATTGAATGTGTGAGTGAGGTAAACTCACACATTCAATGTATTCGCCCTCAAAAAACGACGGACTTTTTTGTTGGTAAATTTGGGTGCGAAACAGGTCCATAGTCTAAATAGTCAAAGCCCTAGAGTTATGGGAAATACGCCCGATGTATATATTTTTTAAATAATATTTTCATACCTCTTTCAGCACAAGTATGGTGCGGAGTATATTGGACATGTCAGGTGGGTCCATGGCGAGCGCCAGGATGTCGGCTGGCGGGCCCATGTCGAGCATTTTGGCCAACAGCACCAGACGTTCTAGAGGACATCGGACCATTTCTGGCGTGGCATCCTGGGGCAGGGTTACCTGTAAAAAAAATATATTTATTATTCTACAAAATACATATTTAAATTAAGCCTAACCATAATTCAACACAAAAAACCTAAGTTGGTTTTACTGTGCACTGGTTATTATTACATAACTAGCGGACGCCCGCGACTTCGTTCCGCTAGTTATGTAATAATAATCTATAATAATATTATAAAGCGGAAGAGTTTGTTTGTTTGATTGAACGCGCTAATTTCAGGAACTACTGGTTCGATTTGAAAAATACTTTCAGTGATAGATAGCCCATTTATCGAGGAAGGCTATAGGCTATATTATATTTAAAAAAAAATTAGGGATGAAATCCCAATAATGTAACTCAAGGTGTACAAAAGTTTTGTTTAAATGGCGTGCGCTGCAAAAACTATCATTTTCTACAAAAATACAAAAAATGTCGCGACAGCATATCTATCTATCTTCTATATTTTAGCAGATGTAGTACCTTTTTTACTTTAATAAATCATTTAAATCTTATACTAAGATTAACGTCATTACTTACACAACTAAACTTAAATTCTTATCAAAATAAATTACTTAATAATGAAGAGGATATTATACAGATAAGATTTACCTTTTACAGTATGTTAATTATTAGTCATATAGTTTCGGAGATAATACAAAATTTCTAAAAGACGCCCCGCTAAGAAAGGATTTTGATCAATTCTACCCCCAAGGGGATAAAATAGGGGATGAAAATTTGTCAATTTTAAACCGATTTAGCTGAAATTTGGAATAGAAATAGATT
Organism: Bicyclus anynana; assembly: GCF_947172395.1. NCBI lineage: Eukaryota > Metazoa > Arthropoda > Insecta > Lepidoptera > Nymphalidae > Bicyclus > Bicyclus anynana. Next base: position 4,606,123 of record NC_069103.1, on the reverse strand, counting down.
TTACTCTGGATTAACACATTGGCTACTTTTCATCCCGGAAAAATCCATGGTTCTCGTGGGATTTAAAAAAGTAAATAAAATAAAACAAACTCACGTAAAACTTTTGATAAATGAGCCTGTAGACTCGCCCGTCGCGCACGCGGCCGGCGCGCCCCGACCTCTGCTCGCAGTTGGTCTTGGACGCCCAGCACAGTTGCAGCGAAGTGAAGCTCGTGTTGGGATCCACCACTAACCTTTTCATCAGGCAGTAGTCGATTACTGTACCAACAAAATTAAACACTTTATATTTTATTTTACATACAATAAGTTATGAGGGGTTTAGACTTGCCGTGCGGCAAGTCACCAGTAACATTGCTTGTAAAAATCTAATTGTTACCCCATTAACACCGGACATAACATAGCATGGTTTTTAAATTGATCTCTTATAAAACTTAATTTAAAAACCATGTATTTTTTCAAATTTTATTATTTTATTTATTTATTGTTATTTAGAAAATTTTCCTTGCATGGCAAAAATCGACCCATGTAAACTTCTACACTAACACTTCTAGTAAAATTCTGTAAAATTTGCAGCCATTGAATCTTGCGATGGTAGAGTGATGCAGCAACACCCTCCAGTTGTCTTTATCATTTTGTCTACATGTTATACATAAATAATTGATTGATATACACATCATACTATGACATCAGGCACCATAATGTAGCTAACAGTGATGTTGGTGGCTATTGAATCTTGCAATGGTAGAGTGAAGCAGCAACAGCCACCAGTTGAATTCCACTTTGACCAGTTGTCTTTATCATTTTGTCCACGTGTTATACATAAATGATTTATTGATATACACACCATATTATGATATCAGGCACCGTAATGGAGCTAACCGTGATGTTGGTGTTATTGAATCTTGCGATGGTAGAGTGAAGCAGCAACACACACCAGTTGAATTCCTCTTTGACCAGTTGTCGTTGACATCTTGTCCACATGTTATACATAAATGATTGATTTTCTCACCATATTTGATATCAGGCACCGTGATGAAGCTCTCAGCAATGTTGGTGGCAAATATTATATTGCGATGGTGGAGTGCAGCAGCAACACAGACCAGTTGAATTACTCTTTGACCAGTTGTGGTTAACATCTTGTTCACAAGTTATACATAAATGATTGATTTTCTCACCATATTTGATATCAGGCACCGTAATGGAGCTAACAGTGATGTTGAATCTAGCGATGGTAGAGTGAAGCAGCAACACCCACCAGTAGAATTCCTCTTTGACCAGTTGTCGTTGACATCTTGTTGACATGTTATACATAAATGATTGATTTTCTCACCATATTTGATATCAGGCACTGTGATGGAGCTCTCAGCGATGTTGGTGGCGAGTATAATCTTGCGGTGTCCGGGCGGCGCGCGCTGGAACACCCGCACCTGCTCGTCGGCCGTGATGGTAGAATGCAACGGCAACACCCACCAGTTATATTTGACCCTTTAAATTAAAAAAAAAAACAATCAAAACAAAATAGAATCATTTATTTATCGTGGTATATACCCGTTTAAATAACATTCATAATGAACAACCACGAAATAAGTTTAAAATCATTAGTAAAATAGAATCAACAAAATTAATATGTTATTTTGCGCAAAAATGTGCATGAAAAACCAATAATGCAAGAACATACACAACTTGTATTTCTCTTTAGTAAATTATCATTTGACAGAAAACAAATTAAGGGCCAGTTTCATCAGATTCTAATAAGTGTCGGATAGTTTAAATGAGAAAATTTGTGAACATCCAACACTTTATAAGTTGGTAGCATTGGTTTTTATAATAAACAGCCAAATGAAACCATGGGCACAACTTTATAAAAGTTCAAAGTATTCATTAAAAGCAAGTGAAAAAGAAAACTCGTAGTATAGTATTAATGATTATAATATAAATGATAAAAAAGCTTGGAAATGAAATGTTCTACATGACTGGCTATTTAAATACTTATTGTTAAATAGAGACAGTTTTATAGCATTAGATGGTTGATCATATACTTCTGAGAGAAAAGTAACGTCTTGCGAGGCAAGTCCTAAACAATAATTGGTGTGAGATCCATGATGATGTCATCATGGATCTCAAACCAATTATTGGTTTCATAACCAGACAGGCAATACTCACTTGAAATCACTGTCTGTGAGGACAGCGTAAAGCTCCTCAATCTCATAGATTCCAGGCAGAAATATAAGTACGGACGGCACATCGGCCTCGGCTCTGTCTATATCGACGAATTCTTCTTTCATGTCAATCTGTTCAAACTTCTCTATTAATGTTGATACAAGATTGTTCATGTCTGGATGAATTTCGGGGTCTTGTAATTCACGCATATTTTGTTGCAGGTTCTGTTAAAAAGATTTGATTAATTAATACTATGTACTACTTGCCTCGCGTTGCCAGATGTCCAGATTTTGGTGGGACGTCCCGATTTTTAAATCAACAATAAATGTACCGCGCGGGATAGGCTCAGTCCCGCTTTTCGGCAACAAATGCTCCGTAAATTTAAAGAAACTCAATCATTTAATATACAGCTATCCTGTGAAGAGTTTAATTAGTTAGTTATTAGTTAGTTATTAGTTTCGTCTTTATTAAAGAGAAAAAAGATACTTTACACGAAGTTACATCTTCACAGATATATCATGAACAAGTAATTCTTATAAATAATTATTACTATCCTAATGTAAGTTGGATTTTTTAACACCCATCTACTCGTCATTCACATCACAATTTATTTTCACGAAAACGTAATTAGAACTTGAATAAAAAGATAAATATTCAAAAATTTACGGTTAATATACGTTTTTCTTACGATGTCCCGCTTTTGAATGAATCCCGCTTTTTTCGCTCAAAAAGTTCCTAAATCCCGACTTGGCAAAAAAATCAATGCTGTACTTACCTCTCATTCCAGTGAACCTATGTGGTTCTGGATCACGAAGTAATTGTATCATGAAATCAACTTGGCAAGTTACGTTACGTTAAGTAAAGATAAACAATTTAAGACCAATTAAAAAAAGTGTCAATTTGCCATTTATGATGAGTTCCTGGGATTGAATCCTCAGCGTGAATAGTAGATATTGACTTAGATACTTACTGAGTAACCCATCTTAGCTATGTGGTCCAGATAAAACAATTTCACACTGAATGTGGGTTTGTCATTTGTAATTTTGAAGCATCCAGAGGATTGCAGACCCATCGATGGTGTTGGCAGTGTGAAGTAGTCTTGGAATATCTGCGTGTTGAAGGTAGCAGACATGAGGATGACTTTCACTGTCCTTGTAGCTGTGAACAGCAGTTTCCTGACCACCAACAGGAGGAAATCCATATCCTGTTCACGCTCGTGAACTTCGTCTAGTACGATATGGGTGTATTCGTCTGTATTCTTTGCGTTCACTGAAAAAAAGATAAATGCTCATAATGCTTGGAGACTTTGGCCTTACCCATTTTTAGAGTGCGGTAGTGAATCTAAAAAACAGTCAGTCCGTATGTGGTTAGAAAAAAATGAAAATAAAATCTGTTTATTTCAGGCCATTTGTGTTAATAATTATTAGCTTATTATCTATGTTAGTACGAGATACAAAATACTAAAGTTAACATTAATATAAATATCTGCCCCTCCTTACTGATGCACACGTATATTTAAATCAATTTTTGGCGCAAAAGCACAATTTGATTCGCGGTGGCGTTCTTTAAATAACCGAAAAAACTGACCACGCGCGGCTTGTCAGGCAAAGTTTAGTATTCTAGGGTTAATTTCCAGGTATGCCTGGCGAGAGGCTTCGGCCGTGGCTAGTTTCCACTCTACCAACAAAAAACGTACCACCAAGCGATTTTACATTCCAGTACGATGTCTTGTAGAAACCGATGTAAGCGTGGATTTTCATCCTATGCCTAACAAGTTTGCCCGTTGTATCTTAAATTGTATCATCACTTAGTCAGGTGAGTATGCAGTCAAGGGCTAAACTTGTAAAGAATAAAAAAACAAAAAATAAACTATAGAAAACTTACCAAGTTTCTGGAGCAACACTCCTGTTGTCACATAAGATATTCTCGTGTCAGTAGTTGTTTTGTTCTCAAGACCAACCTGTTACAAATATGTAAAATAATATAATTAAATTACCGACATACACAAATAAAAGGAGACCAACCATTTTTATACATTGTTAGGCCCAGACTTGATGAATGGGGATGATGACTAGGTTTGAATATATTGATTTTTATGATACATTCGGGTAAATAAGGTCAATGTTAACTAATTTATACATAAAAAGCAAAGATTGTCTGGATATTTGCAAAATAAATGAGATTATAAAATTTCAAAATCTATTAAAAATATTTTATCGTAATTAGATGAAAATTCACACAGTTTTAGCTTCATTACATTAAATGTGACATTTTTTAATATAGTAACTATAAGCATAAACGCACAAATAACAAAGATATTAGTAATTTTGTTTGAACGCGCATACAAATCTAACGATCATTACATTGCGTATGACGTCATTAGTTCGAGCCATTTTGTATGGGCCGTTTTTCAGGGATCCGCGGCAGCGCCGCAAATCTGACACTTTAAATCCCTGTAGCTCCGAAAGTAATGATCGCAGATATCCTGTTACTTTTACAAAATTGCTTTGCTATTAATATACTCTTAATTTTTATACAATTTAAAAAACTGTCATCATCCCTATTCTGATATGAATCTATTACAATGTCGAAATGACTATAGGTTTCCATAGTCAACAAGGAATGCATATGGTTTTGTCATCTCTGTCTGTCTGTCTATCCATCCACAGTTTAGATTCGAGACTATAATATGTTTTATATTTTAAGAGCTTATTTTGTATGTATCATCTCATGATTTCTACCACAATGACAGACCAATTGGTCATGGTGTATTGGTCCACCTAGGTCCTTCTGTAATTGGTCTGAGTAAACAGCTGATGCAATGGAAAGGAGCATCTTGAAACTAAAAAAAGCTGACAAAATAAACAGTATAATTATTAGGAAAAAAACTAATCTCACAGATGCTCTGGACCATGCACAAAGACTTAAGACTTAAGTGGAGATGGGCAGGCCACCTTGGCAGGCAAAAGGACAAACGGTGGACTAAGATAATTACCTATTGAAAAGGTCCACTTGGAAAAAGGAAAGTAGGAAGGCCTGTAGGAAGGTGGGTGGACGACATTACCGCAGTGGCCGGCCAAGGTTGGATGGAACTCACAAAAGAAAGGGACAAATGGAAAAAGATGGAGGAGGCTTACCCGAAGGGGCCCATTATTAACTAATTAATTATTTAATATATAGACTAGTTAAAATAGTTTTAAGATATTGTTAAGTACTGTCTAAATGGGAAAAATAAAGCTTTATTATTATTATTATTATTATTATTATTATAAACAGCTGATGGACCTCCACTGCTGGATATAGGCCTCTTGCACAGAGTGCACACTTATCATCCCTATTAAAATGAAGTCTATACCTGATAACCGACGACTCCACCAACATCCCAGCCTCTCTCTTGAGCTACTCTCTTCGCAATAGATATGGCTGCTATTTTCCTGGGCTGTGTCACAACAATCTTGCACGGCCTTCTGTTGTTATATGCATCATCTAAAATCCACTGTGGGACTTGTGTTGTTTTCCCACAACCAGTAGGGCCTTCAATTATTGTAATAGGAAAAGTTTGAATTCTTTTTAATATCTGAAAGAAAATATTTAAATAGCATTTTTTTTTTGTTAGACATCAGGGACTGCAAATTCTGCCTGAAAAGGACACAACTGGCCAACATAGTATAGTAATATATACTCATTCCTTGTGTAGTTCCCATTTCTGTGATAATATGAGTGTAAAATGTAACACTCACAGATAATATGGCTTTCTAGTGGTAAAAGAATTTTCAAAATCGATTCAGTAGATCCAAAGATTATTGTAGGGGACATCACCATAAACTTTACCTCCTTATAATATTAAAATATAAAAGAAATATAAAGTTACTTACTTCTTCATGAAAATTATAAATAGCGAGTTTTCCAGTGTCTTCCTTTCTCTGAAAGGAGTATTTACTGTAGACTTCAGTCATGGCTTCTTCAGTTAATGATTGTATTTGGTTTATACTCAGAACTGAATCCCGTATTGACAGCTGTTCCATTGAGTTCAGCCCACCAGCAAGGCTATTTGACATTTGGCGTTCGACTTCACACTGGAATTACATTCATAGACTTTAGTAGATCCTCAAAATTAAACATGTCAGCCTTCACCGAACTATCTCCGTGACAGCCCAGTGGATGTGACTTCTGCCTTCGATTCAGAGGGTGTATTTTCTAATTCGGTCAGGGGCATTTTTTTTTATTCTTCACAAATTAACCCTTGACTACAATCTCACCTGATGGTAAGTGATAATGCAATCTAAGATGGAAGAGGGCTAACTTGTAAGGAGTAGGATGAAAATCCACACCCCTTTCAGTTACTACAAGAGTCAAGAGAAGATACAACTGTTCAACCTCCCGACTGACATCCTTCAATTGTCCCAACTATTTTCAATACAGGGCCCCTCTAAGACACACTACACCACTGGATCATATATTAGCAATCAGTCATTATAGAAGATCCGCATAAAAGAAAACCAATAACACTGTGTGCCAAAGGGGTTGTGGTTTGATGCCCGCCCCGTTGACCTATTGTCGTACCCACATCTAGCAGTCTATCCCGACTAATTGGAGATGAATGGGAATATTGGTCATATTATAAAAAATATAGCAAATATTCTTTTTAAAAACAAAAAAAAAGATTTCAACAGTGTAGCCATACAAAAAAAAAATATTGTATGAAAGCATTGTGTTCAATGTCCCACAAAACATCTGAACATACAAAAAAGGATTGCAATACACCACCCATGTGTGTGCCCTCTGCTGAGGCCCACATCCAGCAAATTATAAAAGAAGTATACCAGGAAATCCTAAATGGAAAAAACTCCTAGGCAATTTACCATGAAATAGGTAGAGAATCAACAGCAAACACACGAAATGAGCAATAATATAAAAAATCATCCCATAAACTTGAACTCTATAGATATTAAACCATAGTAAATCAGAGAAGATCAACCACAGAGAACCACATAAGAGATGGGAGGATGACCAGCCGAAAGGATGGCGAGGAAAGGCCAGAGATCGAGTAGAGTGGAAAAGTCTGGAGGAGGCCTATGTCGAAGGACAACCTGATTGCTCTGGTATATAAATTAAGTAATAGTATTAAGTATATTGTATGTATTCAGCAATCAGAGAATAAAGGCTATTTTTATTTTGTTTTTATTTATTTTTATTTTATTTAAATCAGAGAAACCTAAAACTTATGTTGAAGCTACTAACTCAAAATCCAATACACAGACAGCCTCCTACAAAACATTAGAAAACATTTTTATCAAACAACCAGAAATAAAATATTTTTAACAAAAAAATTTAACCAACAACAAAATCAAAAAAATAAACTAAATTGCAATGTTATTTTTCGCCTTTTAGTTTATTTTTGTGATTTTGAAGTTGGTTAAACTGGAGATTAGAACTCAACAAAGATGAAGTAGAATTACTACTCCACATGCAAAGGCTTAATATACTTCTTGTATCTGAGATTCACTTTACTAACAACAGTAACAATATGACAAAGATAAAGATCAATATCTCAGAAGTTTACTGTCCACCAAGCTCAGAATATTAGAAGAGTTATTTTCAAACTACTTTAAAAACCTTGGTGGCAGTTTCATTGTAGGAGATTGGAACGCCAAATATTCACTGGGGTTTAAGGCTTATAACAACCTGAGGTAGAGAACTAAAATAATCTTACTACTAGTGCAACCTCAGAACCAAGACATTGGCCTACAGATCCAAACAGATTACCAGATTTGCTAGACTTTTTTTTATTTGTAAGGGTTTGTACCAGCACTTCTTTACAATCAACCTTGGAAGGATCATCTAATCAAATCCCAGATAAGCATGAGATCAGATGTTGTGACTAAATCAAAGCGGCTCCAACTCTATAACAAATGGATGGACTGGGAAGTATTTAGCACACTACTTTCTGATGAGTTACAGCTTCAAATACCCCAGCCCACATCTTGATCGCTTGATCTGTTTTATGGCTGATACGCGATCAGCAAATGCTCGAATCCACAAGTTAGTATTAAATAGTACTCAGCTTTAAAATATTCAATCAGTTATTGGTGCCAGTAACGCTGCAGAGCTCGAGTCTCCTCTCAGAATGAGAGGGGTTAGGCCAATAGTCCACCACGCTGGCCCAATGCAGATTGGCAGACTTCACACACACAAAAAAATACGAAAATTCTCTGGTATGCAGGTTTCCTCAAAATGTTTTTTCTTCACCTTTTGAGACATGTGCTATTTAATTTCTTAAAATGCACACAACTGAAAAGTTGCAGGTGCATGCCCCGGACCGGATTCGAACCCACACCCTTTGGAATCGGAGACAGAGGTCATATCCACTTGACTATCACGACTCTTGCAACAAAAATGCCTTACTGACCTCTAAATATCTTTTCAACTCCTGCTCCTTTATTACTTTAGCGTAATCCGTGCCAGTCATTACAACCGATTTGCGATGATTCTCGCGTCTATCTAACTGGTTGAGAGTGTCTTCCTTCGTAATACGATGTCCACCGGTTTGCGGGGTTGGTAACTTTACAACCGGAGTTGGTTGGGTAGACCGAAAAAATGAATATACTTCGTCCATTATTTCGCCGAAACAGCGATCTATGAACAGACACACGCAAATTTATTGGATATTTATAAAGATATCCCTTTTACAAGTAGATATTACGATCCACAATGATTATACGATTCACAATAACATTGTCAATTTGTCAGTCGAGTCGAGAAAACAAGGATAGGGATGAAACGATACGAGTAAATACAAGTACGTACTCGATACTTTTGCGCCGATACCAAGTACTTTTAGTATCGATACTTTGAAATTAAGAATCGAGTGGGTATCGGTCAAAAGTACTCATATCAGTAAACCAATGTCACTATTTTGTTTTAACATTGATAATTGAAAATTGCATATTTTAAATTGAAATTATTGAAGGCATCCTAGCCTTAGTTTTGTTTGTGTAGTTGGCAAGCTTGTTTGTCTATGCCACTTCGCTTAAATTTAACTAGGAAACGTTTGGAAAAATTAATATTTTTGGGAAGCACTACAAAGACAGGCTTTTTCATAAATGTACTTAACAATAAAGAATACCTAGTACATGTTACGGTTTTTACTCAAGAATTTCCAAAAACGATTCGATACGAGTAAGTATCGATACTTTTCAACTGATACTGAGTAAGAGTCGATACTTGACGACCGATACAGTATCGAGTAAAAGTATCGATACCTCAATGGTATCGTTTCATCCCTAAACAAGGATCATGTCATGAAATCGAGAGACACAGCGGAAATCTCCTGAGTAAATATGTTCCTTGGCGGAAATGTACACAAACGTCAAAGTTAAATGAACGATGAATGAATGAGCATAGACTAGGCATAGAGAAATATGCAGTGTAGGAAATAGTAGTCTGAGACGGATATGACGTTGCTCGATCTCGTGTTGGCTCGTGGCGACGTTGTGGCGCGACTTGTTTCCGTAAAGAGTAAGGAGTTAGATAGGGGTAACGATCGGTTTCCCGCCAACCGATCGTTACCCCTATCTAACGTCTAGCGATATATGGTGCTCGACGTACGGTCGGAGGCGTTAGAGCCGTCCACATGTCTTGTTGTGTAATTCTTTATAGATTACTTGGGATAGGCGGGGAGAGTGACTTGAGAGGAATAGGGGGATGTTTGTAAATTATATTGTCCTGACAAATTTTGTTAAAACTTTTTTCAACATTGGTTTTCTCAATTTTATTAAATCCACTGCTAAAAATAGACTAAAGAAAAAGTATACTCTATGTATATCGTCAATGATTTACATCAAACAATATATACTCCTAGAAGAAGTGAATCTACTTATACGAAAACGTTGGACATAGCAGCGACATTATTTCCGCATACGAAATATTTTTGAATATTTCGTCAGCGGCAATTTTAAATGGTGATTTTTGATTTCATTTCTTTTTATTGAGGTTTAATAAATCACTTACTCACTTTTAAAATAATTAAAGAAACCAATTGAGAAAAACAAACAAAAAGACAAAAATGATTTTCTAATGTTACGCGAATCGATCTCAGGAATGTTATATACCTTGGTTATTCACCACTGGACCACTGTAGTGTAGTAGCTTTCTATTGGTAAAAGAATACTTATTCAAAATCAGTAGATCCAGATATTGCCTCTTACTACTTTTGAATCCTTATATTAAGTATAGATTATATTGTGAAGAATCTGACCAGAGATTGCCTCTTACTACTTTTGAATCCTTATATTAAGTATAGATTATATTGTGAAGAATCTGATTTATCATTAAGTAGGACTCATTTTTAATTTCTTTGTTGGTAAGCAGTGCACATCGAGTATGGCTTTAGTATAGAATTCTCTCTCCCATTGATATTGGTCGACTCTTCACGAGGTTTGTCGTGTCGCGCTACTAGACCTAACTGACATAATAAATTGTGATTTTTAATATAAGTTATATTAAAAGTCAAAACCACTCACATAATATGAAATATATATTTGTTTATTCTTTTACACATTGAAACTTATCGACCAATACTACAGATAGATTGGGGTAACCAATAGTTTTTAATTTTATATAATCCTAATCTAATAAGTACATATATTTTATAAAGATGATAAAATTATGATAATTAATATAATTATGTCAACTATAACTGAAGTATGCATTATTTATACATATAAAATTATTGGCTGGAAATTAAAAGAATATATTAGGTAATGCATACAAATATATTTTTAACAAACACAACACAAAATAATAAGCGTCGGTTTAACCACCGTCTGATAAGTGTCGGACAGTCTAACGTCAGCCACACACGGTCAAGTGTACCGTACCTATCGTCAAGTCTATAGCGCGCATACGCCTAGTTCGGACTACTTTAGTATTTTAGTCCAGTACGAACGATTTTTGGGCGGTAAATCCAAAAATTGTTCGTGCTCGGCTAAAATGCTAAAGTTGTCCGAACTAGGCCTTAAGGCAGTGAAAAATATATCGAAACCAGCCTCAGAACAATTAAAAGTGGACCAGTACTGTTCTCAAGTTCATCAACGAAATTGTCTGTCATTTGTCGAGGGGAAGGGGCACTTTATATTTAGCGGGTTGACAGTCTACCTCCTTACCCTATAATATACCCTATACTCTTAAAACATGCTACCTCCCAAAGTTACCACGGTCTAATAGTACTTATCAATGGTAGGAACTTGAGCTGACAAACTTTCAGTTTTTATAAAATGATGAATGTGTTTTTATAAAATTTTTATAAAATGAAAAATGTGGCTCTTAGTGTATTCATTTTATCATTTCAATACTTGTGACATGTGATAAAAAAAACGACACTTATCAGAAGATGGTGAAACTGGCCCTTAATATACTAACTGACTATTTTGCAGTGTACGAAATAAATAATTATGAATTTTAAAATACAACCTACTCGTAGCATTTTTTGCAAGCAATACAATAGTAATAATTTAACATAATCAGAATTTGTTCTTTGGTAAAGAATCAATGGAGCTAACAGGTAAGCAAATTTTGTAAAACATTAAACATCTTTATAATGATTTAAACAAATAATGTTATCCCATATATACACTTATTAAAAACCATCGATCAGAAAACTCATATTTTATTACACATGTTAGCTTCCATGACTAGGAAAAAATGTTTTTTTTTTTTTACACTTTACATTGTTAAATGGCAGTTCCAATTTGTTGGATGAAAAGTGACGTCATCAAAAAAAGACAGCTATTAAATAAAAAACTAGTTTTGTATAGAATAGAAATCTGAAAATGAAATCTAGATTGTTAAAATTTAATATGAGTAATTTAATTTTCAGGTGCTTTTGTATATGATTTTTAAAGTGTTGATATGTGTATTCTATAAAATATTTTGAATTATTGTCTGCAGATGAATATAGAATTTATATTGTCTGTGACGTGACGTCAGTTTCCATATAACTATGAAGAGTATGGAGAAATGTATTTGTATGACAAAATATATTTTAATTAATTTTAAAGTGTTAGTCATTGTCAAAATATGTTGGCTCTACAGTAAAGTTGGGTAAGGAAATTAAAAATAAAAGGCGCCAAATTAATCTAAACTTCATATTTTGATTAAAAAGCCGAACTTTTCAATTCTTCCATACTAGGCAGTTCAGCATTCCGTACTTAGAACAAATAGAAACTACCCATGCTATCCACTGATACATCTAAAGATATGTTTTCATTTTTGATGTGATGAAAATGATTTTTTTTTGGGCACAGATTTCATTTTCCTAAGTACAAGGAACCAGATGAACATACTCAAAATGCTTTAGGAATTACGAAATAATATGTATTTTTTTGATATACAGCACATTGACAAACTATAGATTTTTAATCTGCATTTGCTTAGTATACATTGCCTTTCGCTCTAAGTTAATAACCAAAATGTTAACAATTATGATTTTTCCGGTTTGGTAAATATCAATTACACATAAACTATTAGGTACATATATCCGACTTCCTAATTATTTATAGCTTAACTACAACCAGATCCCAAACTAAAACATTATAAATAATTGAATCTTAATTACTTATAAATAAACTACCAAAATCCAACAACAATAGTTTTACCATAACAACATTTCGCTAGAATTTTGTGCAAGATAAGTAATAGATAACCTCTTTTTAAATACAAAGCATACACATAGACACAGAAGAACATAGTTTATCATCACGAAAACAGTGACAATATTGAGTGAAAACAACATTATTATTATTCTATCACAAAAAAATCATTAAATCTTACTCTCACATTTTTTTTTTCATTTTATATATAGAGGCTCTACACACTAGCGTTTCTTTTACATTGTTCTGCTTAATCAGCCAATCATAGACTACACAACTCGAGCGTGGCAATCTACGAAACTTGACCGTGTGTGTCAACTTTACCGCCATATTGCGTAAGACAAGTAATTAATGGAATAAACGTAAATGGTAGAAAAATCAACTAACTATCTAAAACTAATTTGAATAGTTTTGAAATAATCCCTACGGCAGCCAAGTAATTTATTTATTTTCGGATTTTTTTAAAACTGTACTCAAGATTTACAAGATCAGATTTTAGTTAAACATTACGGATTTTATTTTTTAATGTATAATGATACTATTTTTATAAATAATTTTTCATTTGTTTTTATAAGAGATAGTATAGTTTTATTCGTCGACAATTAAATCCATAATGGTTAACAACAATGAGAAATCTTAATTACAGCAGCTACAGCATTAAAAAAACTGATTTAAGTTAGAAAAATTTAAAAAATCCAAAAAAAACTTATATGACTTGGTCACCCTAGGGATTTTTTCAAAACTATGCAAATTAGTTTTAGAAAATTAGGTGGGGTATCTACCATTTGTGTTTTATCTATTAATTAGGGACCATCTGTAAATAGGACGCTTAAGGCGTCGGCAGTAAAAATATACTCACGAGTCACAATTATCCGCCCACTTTATTATGACGCGAGTATATTAAAGTGGGTGGATAATTGTGCCACTCGGTATATATTGAAACAACCATATTTCGATATTTCGAGGGGCATCTTTGGAAAAGACTTAGACAATTTAAGTTTTACTAACCAGACTGAACTACAACAATAATGAGAATTCATATAAAATTTATGCAATGAATAAAAGGCTTTTTTAATTATTTTTTTATAACATCCAAAAATTCTTTTATTAAGCGAGCTTTAATTCTATGAAGGACATACAACAATACTTGTAGGCATTTAATAAATGATTTTTGATATTATTTGGTATAGAATCAACTACCGGATTCATTATTACTGAGTGCTATCATCTATTCACTCGGCAGTATTAAAACTGTGTAGAACTACCGTGAAAATGTAAGAAAATAGGTTATTATTATTATTTATTAAGTTATATAATTAACATTTAAACTTAGGTGTAGGTAGTGATTTGGAGTTTAAATCATCTTACGGAAATTCTACTAGAAGTTTAGTTCACGACAAATTAACAATGTTAGAAATTCATCATGAATTGCTAACAATGTTATTTTACGTAATCACACACAACACTCGTCACATACGAAACGTATTGTCGACCAATAGCGGCGGAGTCGAATATATAACTCGCTCGTTGGTTGCAATATTTTTTTTTAAATTGGAAGCGGGCTAACTTGTTAGAAGTAGGATGAAAATCCACACCCATTTCGGTTTCTACACGACATCGTACCGGAACGCTAAATCGCTTGGCGGTACGTCTTTGCTCTTGGAAGCCTCCCACCAGCCAGACTTGGACCAATTAAGAAAACCTCTATCGGTCCAGCCGGGAATCGAAACCAGGACCTCCGTCCAATAATTTATTCGTTTGCTCGACAATGACGCCACGAGATATGTAACTGACGTTAACTAATGATTTTAAACTTATTTCGTGGTTGTTCATTATGAATGTTATTTAAACGGGTACATACCACGATAAAAAGACGAGATTTTTAATGTCGATATTTCGACCCAGTTGCATGGATCGTGGTCATCCATGCAACTGGGTCGAAATATCGAAATTAAAAATCTCGTCTTTTTATCGTGGTATGTACCCGTTTAAATAACATTCGTAACTGACGTGCCCTAGACCTACAAATATAGTTAAAATTAATATTAATATGGGACAGTGATGCGCTAAATTTACAAGAAAACACATTTACATTAAAAATCACAATCAAAATCATTAATTATTACATGATGAATAATTATTTTCTCACGACAATAATAATAAAATTACACATTCTGTTTATTTTTAATGTCAAACATACTCAGTGGTTAAACAATACCATTGAAAATTTCAAGTGACAGGGTTACTTTAATATGATATTGATTCGATATTTTCTTTATCAATTTACCTAACACCTCAAAACATAGTTCATATACAGAGTGCCCCGTAATTAATAGATAAAACGCAAATGGTAGATTTACTACCACCACCACCTTATTAACTAAAACTAATTTAAATAGTTTTGAAAATATTCATAAGGTGATTAAGTTATATATATTTTTTCGAATTATTGATTCATTGAATATACGAGCATTTAGACATACTTGTCTACAGACCTGGATAAGTAAGAGTACTTAAGTTTTATTTACATTTTTAACCTACTTCCAAAAAGGAGAAGGTTCTATGTTCGGCTGTATGTATGTTTTTTATATATCTAGCGATATTTCCGTCATATGTGAACTGATTTTAAAAAATCTTTTATTGTTTAGATTGGTTAATTACAGCAGCTACAACATTAAAAAAAACTGATGCTAGATTTTGAAAAATCCGAAAAAGAAACATATAACTTAGTCAAACTAGTGATTTTTTCAAAACTATCGACCATTTGCGGTTTATCCATTAATTACGGGACATCCTGTATATTGTTTAAAAAAAAAAGAACGCACATCATTTATCTACATTTATTGCTACACAGCGACGATGCGAAAGAAGGATAGTTAATGTTTGCCATGCATGGTAATACTTATAACAGTACTCTAACCTTTCCCCATCTACAGAAAACTGAACAACAAATAACACACACACACATTTGTTTTGGTATATCTAAATTATTAAGATTACTATTTTTACAATGCGCTTATAGTGTCAATGAAACCTAAGACTTAGAAGAATAAAACTACAACTCCACGTTCCAGGGCCTGTATTCTCTTCTTTCTTCTTGATTTTCTTTCTACAAACGCTAACGCTTCAAAAATTAAAAAAATTGTCGATCGGACCTGTCATTCCCATACATTTTTTTAACCGACTTCCAAAAAGGAGCAGGTTCTACGTTCGGCTGTATGTATGTTTTTTTTTAGTTTTCGAATCGTTGTTAGTGTTTGTAGAAAAAAAAATCGACGCCTGGTTACAGGTCCAGGCGATAACTAGCCATTCGCGGCCCGCGAGTATTTTATCGCTGATCCCGTCAGCGTTGAAGAAGCCGACAGTCGGGGAATGCGGTTTTAATCTACCGTTGTGACTGTGAGCCATTTAAAAAATCTTTATATTCCTCTATCGCGCGGAGCATGATACTGTGCTCGCCTATTGCCCTTACATTACTTTATATTTTTTTACATGTCACGTAACGGATACGATGGACGACCGGTCGTACATTTAGGAGTCAAATAGCTAGACAAATATGTCTACTTAAAGCTGTCTCTGTCATCCTATTGTAACAAAAGGCAGCGCGATATTTTGTTAAATATCCCTGTCTATTTCATCGTGATAGGACGAAAAAGAAGGCGATATGTAGAAAATATAGACAATATGTACCTGTCATTAGATATTCATGTCTCATAAAAACTATTTTTTTTTTCAATCTAGTAGAATGCTAATGAACAACTTTAGACCCTTTTAAAAAAGTGCTAACTAGCCTATTATCTCTTGGCGCACGTTCTAGAGCCTAGGGCCACTGTAGTTTCATTGACACACTGTAAATGGTTTCGACATGCCATGTTGAATAGGTGGTATCAAATAACAGTTGAAACTTACTGGATGTGATAAAAAATGTAAGAAGTCACAGAGTCATGGAACGAGTGACAAATGTGGTACATCATATTTTTGAATATATTGCATTAAAATTAGCAATACCTGAACTCAGCAGAGTTTCTTTTTTCTTTACTTTGAATATAAATAATCTTATGTATAATTCATAATTTAACTAAAAAACGTCTCGAAATATTTGATGTTTTGTCTTGTTTTCTAATACAGGGTTGGTTTAAGAAAAGACAATAGTAATATAACATGGGTAGGTATGTGGTACGTAGACCACCAAGTCAGATAGTCTTTATATTAGAAGGATGCCTCATACGTGCAATAGTGATTCAGTTATCCTTTGAAGGTTGGATGGACCAGCCGAGGATACGCCGATCGAAGCCGCAGCTGAAGAAGTTGATGCCCGAGGACATGTCCTCGACCCACGCTACCGAAGTCACCATACGACGGTGGCCCTGCAAGTTATCCATCATCATCATCATCATCATATCAGCGGATGGACGTCCACTGCAGGACATAGGCCTTTTGTAGGGACTTCCAAACATCACTATACTGAGCCACCTGCATCCATCGAATCCCTGCGACTCGCTTGATGTCGTCAGTCCACCTGGTGGGGTCCACCAACGCTGCGCTTTGTAGTGCGGGGTCGCCATTCCAGCACCTTGGGACCCCAACGTCCATCGGCTCTTCGAACTATGTGCCCTGCCCATTGCCACTTCAGCTGCGCGACTCGTTGAGTTATGTCGGTGACTTTGGTTCTTCTGCGGATCTCCTCATTTCTGATTCGATCACACAGAGATACTCCTAACATAGCTCGTTCCATCGCCCGCTGTGTGACTCTGAGCCTTCTTATGAGGCGAATAGTAAGCGACCAAGTCTTGGAACCATAGGTCATCACTGGCAACACACACGCAAGTTATCTATACTAATATTATAAATTTGAAAGTGTCTGTCTGTTTGTTTGTTTGTCGGTCTTTCACGGCAAGACGGAGCTACGAATTGACGTAATTTGTTAGGTGGAGATAGTTGAAAAGATGGAGAGTGGCATAGGCTACTTTTTGTTTCTTTGTAACCCGCCACTTACATAAAATGGGGGGTTTCAAAAAGTTTGTACGTAGAGGCAAGTTTGTACGTACACGTACAGTGCTTACGCTAGTTAAAAACCTCGTGCACGCCAACCAAGAGGCCGAGTTTGTCAGGGAGGACATTACCTGTCGACTGGAGCGGGGCAGCCTCGCCAGCCGTTGACCCTGCAGGTCGAAGATCCTCACTTGCCGGTTGTCGTGAGGGATCGCGATCAGGCCGTTGCCGCTCACGCCCACGCGGTTGACCGACGAGTCCGAGCGAATCGTCGCGAGCGCCGAACGCATGTTACGCACGTCCCATACCTTTAAATGTTCCAAATTTTTTTTTTCATTTCTTTACAATCTCACCTGATGGTAAGTGATGATGCAATCTAAGATGGAAGCGGGCTAACTTCTTAGGAGGTGGATGAAAATCCACACCCCTTTCGGTTTCTACACGACATCGTACCGGAACGCTAAATTGCTTGGCGGTACGTCTTTGTCGGTAGGGTGGTAACTAGCCACGGCCGATGGCTCCCACCAGCCAGACCTGGGCCAATTAAGAAAATCTCAATCGGCCCAGCCGGGAATAGAACCTCCGTCTTGCAAATCAACCACGCATACCACTGCGCCACAGAGGCCATTTGTAAATTCTCACCAAAAATATTTTCTTACATGCTACTGACGAGATATTCCTCGAGAAGAGACAAAATTCAACTAATGGTGGAGCAACTGGAAATACCTCTATCTCTTTCATTGTGTTGATACGAAAGAGATGGCACAGGCACAGGGACGGGAGGTATGTTCAAAGCTATATTCCAATAAACTATCAGTAGGACTAGTGTTGTAATATATAATACCATATCGTGAAGATAGATAATACCATACCAACCAATAGATAATACATGCCAATGGATAATACGTATAGAAGAGAAAAAGATGTAATATCGATCAATAGCAGGAGTTTCATCAATAATTTTTAAATGGCAAATAACTTTAGTAAATTAAAAATTACACTTTATATTATAACTTATAATATAAGTACTCAGTAATGCTCATTAATCATTCATTCAATAAAGGATATTGTTTAGACATAATTACACAAAAATAAAAATATGTAAAAGATGGATTTGGGGTGCCATAAACATTTTCTTGCTGTTTATGTTTCGTTTAAATATGATTTGATAGTAGTCTTTGTTTTCCGCAACTCGGCGAAGTTTTTTAATTTTCTGGTCATACTACACTTGACATTCTCAAAGATATTATAAAGAATGATAATAATTATAAGGGACAGTAAAGCCAATTAAAAAGAATTACCTTGACAGATCGATCATCTGATCCGGAGACAACTTTATCTTCGCGCGTAAATACTGCAGAGGTAACGCTTCTAAAAACAGAAACAATAATGCGTATTATACCGATTATTATTATTTTAAACAGTATACTTTATATAAATTTAGGCAACTAGGCAGATATTATAATACATTTTGAAATAAAAAGGTTGGAATGTGCACACTTTAAATTTTTTTTCTTATATTCTAAATTAAGCAACTCCCATACATTTTTACCTACAACTTTACACACCACCTTACAAACCTCGACTAGTGTACAAGTTTTTAAGATTCAGTATCATATATTTTTTTGTATATTGCGACATTTTAACCCATACGGGGCCCTTAGTCATGAGCTGGTTCTTGCATCGCGGGACTCGTTTGGATCGTATGGGTTCGAAACTTGTCGGGCATACTCCAACCTAATATCACGTGAGTTTTAGCCGTGTTTCATAATCAATTAATATGAATAACACTCACGATAGTTTAAATTTTAATGAATAGTTATTGCACTCAAAGCTACTTCTACAATACAAATGTGTAAAATATTTTTTTTAAATAGTATCAAAGTATTGGTATCATACATAATGCTTAACAAAAATCTGATAGTTAAAATCTTAATTACAGCAGCTATGGCATTGAAAAAACTGATTCAAGATAGAAAATTTTGAAAAATCCGTAATAAAAATATAACTTGGTCACCCTAGTGATTTTTTCAAAACTATTCAAATTAGTTTTAGAAAATTACGTGCTATTAATCTACAATTTGAGTATTAACCATTAATTCCGGGACAATCTATATAAAAAGAACAGAAAAAGAAGCAAATTAACACATCTAACTTATATCCTAACTAACACATTACAATGTAAAAAGAAATATAAAAATTAAAATTTAAACATACTCTGTGTGTCCTTGAAACACAGAAACTGAGTGTATCGGCTCGCGGAAATCCCACAGCCTGAAGGTGGTGTCTCGGGATGCTGTGACCACTAACCGCGAACTGTGGTGCGCCGAAGCATGTGTTAGCTCGTGGTCGTGACCTACAAAAGCATGTTAAACTATCATCGATCTCCTATTAAAAAACGAATGCACAATCAGCGACCAATAAAAGTCCCCACTGAATGAGTGCTAAATACAACTTCTTGGCACTTCATTCAAGTAGTCACATTTGCAAGTTCAACCTTAAACTTAATCCTTAAGGTTGAATTTGCTCTGAATTTGGGATTTTATTGAATATTGGACTGTATTTAAAGGCCTTAAGGTATAATTTTCTTTTTACTGACTAACTGAAAAATGACCAATTTTGGCTAAAACTGCCAAAATTGGTCAGTTTTTAAGTGAAGTTTTCTACATGATTGTGCATCCTTTTATTATAAGAGGTAAATGTAAACTATACAACATGTTGTGTTGTTGTCCAAAGTTATATGCTTTCGCACTCAGACTAATTACAGATGGACCTGCCTCACTAGACGTTACTTTCCTGAAGAATAACAACAATCAACAATCAAATGCGATCATAAAAACTGTCTCTATAGAATCAGTGGTTCATAGTTGCAGACGCTGTGCGGTTTCTGTTCCCATAGGAATATAGGGATAAAATGTAGCCTTTAGCGCAAGAGCTTTAAGCAAATTGCTTGTGGGTACTTCATGGCATTTGTAGCTGGCCTTCCATTGATTGTTGTCTATTTTAAACAACATGAAAGTTTATTTTAAACAGCTCAGTAATTTCGGGGCCTATTCAATGCCAAACAAACAATAAAATCTATTCTCTTTATTATATTAGATTGATCAATTACCTGTTAGTATTTGCAAACAGTCTCCTGTTTCAACGTCATACAAATTGGCCGTCCTATCCCAGGAGGCGGTTATGACGTGATCCCCGCCCGTCAACCAATCAGCAGCCACTACAACGCCTGAATGACCAGAGAGTTCAGACAGAGGAGTTCTAAGGACTTCAGGTCTATCACCATCTCCTAAACTTTCTTCTCCGCCCGCTTCTAGCTCCTCTTCAGAAGACTGACCACGCTGGAAAGAATAGGGAAGATGACAGTTTTTTAAATTGCATATAAATTTGGAGTTGATAAGGGCTGATGACAGGGCACTGTTCACTAAATAAACACCTTTCAGTTCTAGACCTCGACAGTTCTCTGTGCAGAGCATGCATGGAGAAAGAGGACACCCCTATACATGTTATACTTAGATGCAGAGGTGTATCTGAACAACGCGCAGCACACATTGATCCCCAGCAAAACTCCATGAGGCGTTCGGCAACCTGGGTGGCCTGCTAAGCTTCTGGAGCAAACTTGGCAGGCTGGAGTGACTCCGGCAGGGACCAGCACCAAAGGAACCTACGTACACCACAAATGGCCAAGTGCGGAAAAGGCCCAGGAAAGAAGAAGAAGATCTAGTCAATCTTGGCTTTTTATGTATAAATTAGTTACCATTGAACTTATTTACCAGAATGTATCATAAAAATCAATATATTCCAACCTAGCCATCATCCCCATTGTTCCATGCTCTCGTTTGCACACTCAGATCAGGTTGAACGTGATAATGAGTCATACTTTTTTGTGTGTTAGCCAGCGTTCATTGATTTATAAAAAGTTATCAAGTTAAAAGACTGCTTTAATTTGGTATTGGTCTATATAGAAATGAATTACCGGCAAGTCCCAGTTAACAGCCGCTTGCCACACATGTGCAGTGTTATCCCCACTGCTTGTCAGTGCAATATCTCTGGTTGGGTGAAACCTGATTGAGTTTACGGAGCCAGAATGGCCAGTGTACTGCAGGAGGCATTTGCCCCATTCCACACTCCATACACATGCTGTGTGATCTGTAAGTAATAAATATCAAAATTAAAATCCATATATTTCAAGTAGGTTCAGTTTACAAGCACTTTATAAAACGTCAGTTGACTACTTGTAAAGACTCTGCCATCTGTTTCGAAACAGCCAGCAAGAAACATTTGTTCTTTTAAAAATCATACAGTATTATAATTTACAATTCATAACATCATTACAATTTCTTATAGTCTTTGATCCAAAAGCCTCAAAGCACCTTTATCATTAAGGAACTCATCAAACATCAATTGTGACTACACAATTAACCTCGTAACCATGACAAAGTAAATAATTTTTACAGCAATATACACATTTTCATCTAGCCCCAAAATAAGCATAGCTTGTGCTATGGGTATAAGATAACTTAAGTATGAATACTCGATCATCTTTGGACAGTATATTAGTAAATTAGTTATTTGCTAGAGAATAGGGGCTTTTAATAACAGTAATTTATATGCCACATTACCTGCAGAAGCAGTCCCAATTAAAGCCTGTCCAGGACGAGCAGTAGAGAGATCCCAAATTCCATCCTTGTGTCCTGAGAACTCTCGAACAAGCTGGCAGTTGTATGTGGGTGCCTTAAAACTAGACACTATTTTACTAGTCTGAACCTTCAGTTTGTGACTTGTCTTCACTTTTTGAGAGTTATTTTGTGACACTGCATACAAAAACAATAGATTATAATATAGATCTATAATATTTGGCCTATAGCAAATATCTGGCCTGTATTATAAAAAATCTGGCCTATAACATAAAAATCATGCATATTTTGTCCATAGTAAAATGTAGAATTGTAAGATTTGATGTCACAAGTATGTATGTGCCACAAGTACAAAGGCCAATCACATGGCCAAGTGCGAAGAAAGAAGAAGATGTATGTGCCAAACTTCTAGTCTGCTCTGAAATAGCAATACATCAAAATGTGCATTATAGCTCTTGGTTTCTGCTTACTGTACCTACAGCAGCCTAGTGGCACATAAATGTATAAATGTAATATTAAATAAGATACTTACATTTAACTTTAGAATTTTTTCCTGTTGTTTCAAACTCAATATAATCAATGTTTTGTTTATCTCCAACATAGCTTTCTCGTTCCAACTTCTCACTTAGTATGTCTATTTTTTCTTGCACTAAAAATCCAAATGTGATCTTTACTCAACTTAAAGAATTCACTTCAATAAAATGGTCAAACATTCGAAATCTAATACTTACAGTTTAAGTTTTCTGTGTACAGAAGGTCAAACTCTTTTTCTATTTGCGAAAATAGTTCGTGTAATCGCGATCTAAAAACAGGAGGTATCGATGTTTCAGAGTCTTCCATTTTAAGGTAATTTGGCATTCCATCGGAGCTCTCAGTAAGCGCTTGAAGCCTTCGTTTACTTGATTTCATGATCGAAGACAGGTCCTACAGGTAGATTTCTAGCCTATCACATTACATTGCACACGATTGCACATCAAACTGAAAATATAGTACAAATATTGCAATTGCAAAATGAATTATAAATGCGATACGGATAGAACAATGCACCAAACACAACAAACACTGATAGAAGATTACTAATTACCAATAATAATTTAATTAACAGTATTATTTCTTGCTGATACGAATTGCAAAAAATCAACTCAAGTCAACTGTCAAATTGGTCAAATGTCATGTCAATAAGGCCTAGTTTGGACTACTTTAGTATTTTAGTCCAGTACGAACAATTTTTGGATCGTTCGTACTCTTAGACCTCAGACCAATTATAGAAGGACCTGTATCGCACTCATAGTCATGAACAAAATTGTCTGTCATTTTCTGAGGAAAACGAGCTTAGATTTAGTATATATCTTATACTAAACTAGAAGTTTTTGCCCGTTTTTTACACAATTCAATTACACAAAAAGGTATTTTTACGGAGCTCTTTAACCGACGAACACGATTACAACTATTTAACATCGATTCTATAGAAACAGTTTTTATAATCGCATTAGATCGTTGATCATATATTTTGACAGAAAAGTAACGTCTAGCGAGGCAGGTCCTATACAATAATTGCTCAGAGTCTTAGACTATTAATAACTGGACTTCTTGCTAACCGTTACCCCTCTGTCAAAGATCAAAAATCTATGATCTAACGCGTTTATAAAAACTGTTGCTACAGAATCGATGTTTCATTGTTGTAATCGTTTCCGTAGTTTAAAGAACTCCCTCAAAATGCCGGTTTGTGTAGTTAAATGGCATAAAAAACGGCCAAAAACTTGTAGTTTAGTAAAAGATGGAGTAACGTTTCATTTGAAAGTATTTAAAACTTAATTTTATCAAATTTTTAATAAAAACAATTTATAAAAAGAATCGATTCTTTTGGCGAAACAGCCAAACATCGATCAGTAATCGAATATTCTATGTATTTAATCTGTGGATAGTCTAAGCAATGCCACAGTAAAAATATATACAAGCGGTAGTTTGACTTCATACTAGAAGTCGAAAAGCGAGCTATGCCTACGCACCTCGAACTCTCTTTTATCAGGCCCTATCGAAAATCCAACATTAGCAGATACCTACTAACTATAGACTACCTCCCTGCCAAATTTCATCTTTGTATGTCAAGCGGTTTTCGAGATTTCATGAGAATGACCTTTAGCATTTATATATTAAAAAGACTAGCCGATGACTGAACTTTATTTTCCCCGTTTTGGCCACATTTTTGATCGGTGCTTTGCTCCTATTGGTCGTAGCGTGATGTTATGTAGCTTAAAGCCTTCCTTGTTTAACGAGCTTTTCAACACAAAAAGAATTTTTGAATTCTACCCATAAGTTCACCAGTAGGTAAGGCAGAAGTACAAAATTGCCGATAACGGGCGAGCAAATGTTGTTTGATGACGTCACGGCAACGTTAAACGTGAGCTGATCACCGCGTGCTCACTTTAAAATTCTATATCTCGGGAATTTATTAACGTATCGAAATAATTCTTTCACGAGATTTTTTTTGTTATCAACGGAGAATACAGAAAGCTAACATTTTAAAATAGTTAACATTATCCATTTTTGGATTTACCGCCCAAACATTATTCGTACTCGACTATAAAAAAAAAAAAAAATCATACATACAGCCGAACGTAGAACCTGCTCCTTTTTGGAAGTCGGTTAAAAATACTAAAGTAGTCTGTACAGCCTCTTACTAGAGTGAGAGACAAATAATCCTATCAATCTGTGGTTGAAATGTCGGTCCACAGAGTATTAAATTCTTGGTCCACAGAAACAGAGTCGAGATTAAGAATTTGTTTAAATTTTTTAATCAGTCAAAAAAATTCAACCACGCTTGCCGGCCGTGGTTAGAACTTAGAACTTAAAAGCAGAATTTAAAGTTAAAAGACAACTTAATAATAAAATTCTCCTTTTCCTATAATAAATTAACTTTGTTATTCAATTCGCAAGTCTCATAAATATAAAATGAAGCCGGCATACAAAATTGGTGAGTTGCATGTCTCTAATTATTTTGTATAAAATAAATACTTATTAAAAAACTTTTTGTAAATGCGCATTATTTTGCTGAATCTCTTGAAGTATGCCCGTTAAGCATAATGACCAAATTAGTAGCAGCAAATCTGCGTACGCGCGACTCGCCATGAGTTGGTGCCAAAAGATCCAAAAATATATTATAGGTTATGTTAACTTTATGACTATAAGTTCATTCATCTAACTAAAATGTACGGAATAGTTTTAGTTAAATTTTATAATGATGATAATAATTGTGCTTCTGTTTATTGAACTATTTAATATTTAACAGGACTTATTTTGTCTGATTCATAACATTTTAGCTGCTCATTTAGGCAATATGTTATCAGGATCTCAGGTTGACAAGTGATAACTATTGTTATTTTTTATGTTAACTGTAAAACAAAATCACTTTCCACTGTCTTTATACTTAGATCTTTTAAACCATCCACAACAGATTTTAATGTGATTTTTTATCATTATACAGAGAGATTAAAATAGTTAAATGAAATAAAAAATATCATCTAATGGCATACTAGCACTATGGTAAATAATTTATTTAGCATGGTGCTACACGGCCACTAAGCAATATTGATGTGATTCAGCAAGGTATTGTTGCGAGGGAATACAAACCATGTAGTAAACATGTAAAAATAGACAAGTAACTAAGCAGGGCCCGTAGCCATGTGGCACGTCGATTGTCTTTCTACAATCATAAACTCTTTGTGAATTAAATAATGCATGGGAATGACATTTGCTATAGACAGATCACATAACCAAGTTATCGATTGAATCTGTCATCCCACAAGGCTACAGGCCCAGCACATTTTAGGACATATTTCTCAAATTCTAGATTCTTTGATTACAAACAAAGGTTCTAACCACTTAACATGACATAGATCTGGCAACTGAAATATAATATCCTTCGAATACTACTGAGACCCCCAACCACTTGAGGAGGGAGGTCCAGTAAAATAGACTACTCAACTACGACATACAGTATTTAAAGCTAGGTCTAATAGCTTAGATAGCCTAGTGGATGTGATCTCTGCCTTCAATTCGAAGAGAGTCATTTCAAATTGGTCCCGGCCATGCACTTCCAACATTTCATATAAGTGTAAGAAATGCACATAAATGAAAAAAGATATCACTTTTTCTCAAATTGTGAAGGAATAACATCATGAGGAAACCTGTATACCTGAGAATTTCTTTATTAATGTTTCGAAAACGCTGACCAGCTGAACTGGATTCAGAGATTCACCTCATTCTCGACATTGGACCTACCTAACTGGACTGTGTCATAGGTATATTCGTCTACAATTTTGAGTGCAGAGTCCTCAACAATAACTGGGTAGAGCAGTACATGAGCATTAGTCATGATTTTTGTCTTGCTCATGTTCATTTTTAGGCCCACACAGTAACTCTGCTGAGATCGTTAAGCAAGGTCATCCAGAGTCTCTGCCATAATGACCACATCATCAGCAAACCATAGTTGAGTGATATATTCATCATTGATGTTGATGCCAAATCTGTTCCAGTCCAGAATATTTTTAATTATTATTATATTATTTTTCAGCAAATGAAAAGTTGGCTCAACTTGGCCGCAATGAGATCATGCTTGCAGAAAAAGAAATGCCAGGTTTAATGGCATGCCGCAGAAAATATGCTCCTGGTAAAATACTTAAAGGTGCCAGAATAGCTGGCAGTCTGCATATGACTGTTCAAACTGCAGTACTTATTGAAACACTGATTGAACTTGGAGCAGAGGTAAGAGATTTTTGTTATTTTTTCTCTACATGTTAGCCCTTGACTACAATTTCACCTGAAGGTAAGTGATGATGCATTTTATGATGGAAGCGGGCTAACTTGTAAGTAGAATGAAATCCACACCCCTTTTGGTTTCTACACTAAGATTTTTATAGGTCAAGAGGATGATGAATGATCTTCATTATGAAGTTAAAGCTTTAAAACTTTTGAAAGATTGCTGTTAATCCACGATGATGATGAGTCTGGCTACTGAGGATTCATGATTTCTCATATTATTGTAAACTAAATACATAAGACGCCAAAGTGCTATTCTAACGTTTTCCTAAAACACGCATATGCAAGTTTTTGTTCTGGAAGGCACTACTTGTATGGGTTTTATATAAGTTAGTCAGATGCTCATATTTTTATAGAATTAATGAAAAAAGAAAATATTTTACATGAACCTCTAGTAAAATTTGTAATTTTGTATGTGTAGCATTGATCTTCTATTAAAAAGTGGATGCACAATTAGCAACCGAAAACCATCCCCACTCAATGAGTGCCAAACACAACTTCTTGGCACTCAATTCAAGTAGTTGCATTTGCAAATTCAACCTTAAACTCAATCGTTAAGGTTGAATTTGCTTTAAATTTGGGATTTTATTGAATATTGTACTATATTTAAAGGCCTTTCTTTACCAATAACTCTAAAACTGTGCAAGTAAAATTAGGCAGTTTTAAGTGAAATTTTGTACATGATTGTGCATCCTTTTATTATAAGAGGTCAATGATGTGTAGGTTAAAAACAGCTTATTAATCCATTCACATTCTTTATAATTTTTAGACTGATGATACCTACTTATAAGACTGATACCTACTTATATTACAAGGAAAAACATGCATTTTAATTGCTGTACTTTCCATTTGTCTTTGTCTTTTCTTAGTCATAAGCAGATTAATTAACTTATGCGTTTATTTGGAACTAGCGGACGCCCGTGACTTCGTCCGTGTGAATATCAATGTAAACTTTAAAGCCCTCTTTCACCACTTTTGAATTACATTATATTTCTTATTTTTTTATGATATATGAAAACTGTAACTCCAAAAATGAAGGAGTTTCCATACAAACATTTTACCCCTATTTCACCCCCTTCTAATTTTATTTTCGCAATAAAAAGTATCCTATCACCTTCTCCATGTTATGGTATCAAATCGTGCTAAATTTCATTTGAATTCATTCAGGAGTTTCAGGGTGATGCCCGAATAACAAAAAATCCTGGACAGACAAAACATCTAAAAAAAATAGTTTTAGCTTCAGTATCAATTAAATAATGCCCCCCAACAAAAATTTTCAAAATATCTTCAATGTACAAAATGTATAGAATTCGTATTATAAGTATAGATTCTAGATGGCGCTGGCTTACTTTATGCCACACTAACGTTTGTTGTTACAAATGGTATGAGTAAAATCTCAAATTGCAAATAAAAGTATAGAATTCGACCAGTTTTAATATGTATAGATTGCTAAGTCAAGTTTTTATACAATAAATATCTTAAAAATCAAGTTATTGCACAATAAATATTTTAAATTGCGTTGCCTTGATAAACTGCCCATTTTTTTTGTAAATTTTATCTCAAGTTGAATAATTCGTATTGCTCTCAAGTTGAATGTTGCTTGATAATGTCACCCGAGATAATAATGACATGATGTAATCTATATTATGTTATTGTGTAAAATCAAATTTTACATTCCTTATCATAAGCTGGGTATCTGTTTTGTCATATTGCTCGTATATCTCTTGATCTGTGGGTCATGTGATGTAATAAAAACATTTTCCTTTCTAGTTCCTAACTTCTACTAAGCATTATCGTCATTTTAAATTCATGATTACATGCAAAGTACTGTTTGTTTAACTTGGATGATGTATATAATATGTAGATATTTCATTCCAAATGCGAGTAAACACTTCTGAACTGTACATAATAAATAATAAGCAATTTCATTGCTGATTGTCATCATTTGTTGGAAGATTTACACTGCAATATTACCTACTAATGGCCGTTTTCAATAACCTACCAAAAATTACGGATAGATAGCTATCCTCGATTATCAGTAACGTTCAAACTCTCTTAACATACTCAAACTATCTGTCAGTAGGTTATTGAAGAAAGATAGATTTTCTTAACTTTTGCGAGCGAAATGGCGGATAGATACATTATTGAAGAGGGCCGTAAGTCTGCCTGCCTAAAGACTGATTAATTTATTTATCTGTACTAATATTATAAATAAGTAAAGTTTGTTGTATTGTATGTGGACCAATTTAGAAAATTCTTTACCTACTATAAAACCACAAATAATAGTGTCTTAGGCTATATTTTATGGCATATAACAGTGTTATAGGCTATATTTTATATCATATAATAGCATCATAGGCTATATTTTGTATCATAAAATAGTGTCATAGGCTATATTTTATATCCATATTCTCTCGGGAATGGGAACTACGCAGGTGTCATCATAGGGCGTCGGCTATCCTACTAATATTATAAACGCGAAAGTTTGTATGGATGTTTGGATGTTTGTTACTCTTTAACGCCGCAACTACTGAAACGATTTGGCTGAAATTTGGAATGGAAATTAGATTTTACTCTGGATTAACACAGGCTACTTTTAATCCCGGAAAAATCCATGATTTCCGAGGGATTTGTGAAAAGCTTAACGCAAGCCAAGTCGCGGCCGTCCGCTAGTTATTTCAAAATTTGTTAATTAGTTATTGTGAGTTTTAAACAAAACATTGCTTGTTAAAGGTACAATGGTCGAGCAGTAATATATTCAGCACACAAGATGAGGCAGCAGCTGCCTTGGTAGCTGTGGGCGTCCCCATTTATGCTTGGAAAGGTGAAACCGAAGAAGAATATGTTTGGTGCATTGAACAAACTCTCATTTTTTCTGATGGAAAGGTAAGACAATTACATTTTAGAGTCCTTTTCATGAATAAAGTCTAGCGACCAAAACCTGAACTAAAATCGACAGCGCCTTACACAAATGACTATAATACCGCCAATTACCTAATGACAATGAGTGCCATTAAAACATTTGCGCCGCGTCTGGGGGACCTCTTTCATGAAGAGGACTTTGTCTTTGTTATTGAATCTCTGGAACAATGGGGATGATGACTAGGTTTGAATATATTGATTTTTATGATACATTCCGGTAAATAGGGTCAATGTTAACTAATTTATATATAAAAAGCAAAGATTGTCTGGATATTTGCAAAATAAATGACATTATAAAATTTCAAAATCTATTAAAAATCTTTTATCGTAATTCGATGAAAATTCATACAGTAAAGAGTTTTAGCTTCCTTACATTAAATGTGTCATTTTTTAATAAATGAACTGTAAACATAAACGCACAAATAACAAAGATATTATCAATTTTGTTTGTACGCAAATACAAATCTAACGATCATTACATTGCCTACGACGTCATTAGTTCGTGCCATTTTGTATGGGGCGTTATTCAGGGATCCGCGGTAGTGCCGCAAATCTAACTACCTGTAGCTCCGAAAATAATGATCGCAGATAACCTGTTCATTTTAGAAAATCGCTTTACTATTAACGTACTCTTAATTTATATACAATTTAAAAAACTGTCATCATCCCTATTGAACCAATTTTAATGGAACTTTAACTGTAAGATATAGGTTAGGTAGAATTTAACAACATACAGGCAACTTTTTATTCTGAAATTTCTCTGGGATTAGGATATGGTTTATATGCTATTTGTAACTGAATTTTATATCAAATCAAATCATTTTTTTGCTAGAATGTTGTACATATTTTGGTCTTAAAATTATGGAGTCACCTATAGGTACATTCAACTGATTACAGTATGCAAGATTTATTTATATTATATATGGACAAACAATATGTAGTTAATAATAAATAAGCCTTACTTTTTAATGAGCCCATACTGCCGTAGGCTTAATAATGATAATAGTAAATGATAATAGGATTTAGAATGTAATGATGAATGATCAATGAGCCTGCTTAAGCAAATTACTACTTTGTAAAGATAATAACTGATTACAAGTATATTTTGTCAATAAATCTAACTTTATCACACACTAGCGGGCGCACGCGACTTCGTCCGCGTGGAATTCAGTTTTTCACAAATCTCGCGGGAACCATGGATTTTTCCGGGATGAAAAGTAATAAGCCTATTTGTTAATCCTGAGTAAAACCTATTTTCATTCCAAATCTCCGCAAAATTGGCAAAATTTATACAAACTTTCATCCCCTATTTTATCTCCTTGGGGATAAAATTGATCATAATCCTTTCTTAGCTGATGCCTTCGTCATAACATATACCTGTATGACCAATTTCAGCCCGAACCGTCCAGTGTTTTGGGCTGTGTGTTTATAGATCAATATGTCAGTCTGTCATCTTTGAGTTTTATATATTTAGATTTTATATCCTATGTAATGTTAACTATAATATTAAAATAATACTTAATTATTTTCAGCCTTTGAACATGATCTTGGATGATGGAGGAGACTTGACCAATTTGGTTCACACAAAATACCCACACCTTTTGGAAGGTGTAAAAGGTTTATCTGAAGAGACAACCACAGGAGTACATAACTTATACAAAATGTTCCGTGAAGGTCTCTTGAAAGTCCCAGCGATTAACGTTAATGACTCTGTTACAAAGAGTAAATTTGATAACTTGTATGGATGCAGAGAATCTCTTCTGGACGGCATTAAACGAGCCACAGATATAATGATAGCAGGAAAAGTTTGTGTAGTCGCTGGCTATGGAGACGTTGGCAAGGGCTGTGCCCAAGCCTTCAAGGGATTCGGAGGAAGGGTTATCGTTACAGAGGTGGATCCCATAAATGCTCTCCAAGCTGCGATGGAAGGTTTCCAAGTGACAACAATGGAGGAGGCAGCTCTGACGGGACAAATATTTGTCACAACAACTGGAAACATTGAAATCATAACCAAAGACCATTTTATGTTGATGAAAGATGATGCAATTGTTTGTAATATCGGTCACTTTGATACTGAAATCGATGTTGCCTGGTTGGATAAGAATGCCAAAAAGGTGAACATCAAACAGCACGTTGATCGTTATGAATTAGAAAATGGCAACCATATTATCGTGCTGGCATCTGGGAGACTCGTCAATCTGGGATGTGCTACCGGGCACTCGTCGTTTGTCATGTCTAACTCGTTTACTAATCAAGTCTTAGCACAGATTGAGCTGTGGACGAAACATAATGAATATCCCATTGGTGTTCACACTTTGCCTAAGAAGTTGGATGAAGAAGTGGCTGCACTTCATCTTGATCATTTGGGTGTAAAACTTACAAGGTTGACACCAAAACAAGCAAACTACATTGGAGTGTCAGCGGAAGGCCCATACAAACCAGATCATTACAGATACTAACTTGTTAAGTATATAAAAATGAAATCTCTGTATACTAATGAACTCGATTTACATTGTTTAAATGGTGGTGTGGTTTATTAAAAAATAAATCGTTAAATACCTAACAATTTGATTTTTTATTTTATGTTTTTCCTTTAGTGAGAAACGAAAACTTGTTAGTCCAGGCGCTACATAATCTGAAAAGCATGCAGATTACTATTCTACATGTTACAAGGAGATTTGTTGATACATTATTTTGTTTTACCCTACTTCCTTTGGTGTCGAGGATATGGACAGTCAGTCATAATCTATTAAATAAAACACAAGAAAGTTAAAAGATTTTTTTAATGTTTCACTCCGAAACTACTGGAAGAATTCAACTGATAGTTGAAACTCCGAACTCTAAGGACCTGTATTGGAGAAGGGTTTTTTGGAAGTTTATTGCCTAGTTCAAAACTATGCACCCCACTACTATATCCATTGTGTATACGTAAGCTAAATAGTATACGTATGCGAGTATGCATACCAGTGTATTATCTATGGGTATGGGTATAGTACGCGCGTTAACAACTGAGTCTTAGGGCCATAAATCATTTCTCTATATCTATCTCGCTTGCACTTATGGGTCTTATGGAGCCGTCTAGTGAAGGGTGTAACAATGAAAGACATATTATCGATAAGTAAAGTTTATTATCGTATCTTGTTCACAAAATTAAAAAAATTAACAATATTTGATTTAATATAATACATATTTCATATTATATAATTATTAACTAAATAAAATTAATCTTCATCTGAGTCTTCATCATCAGAATTTTCGTCTTCTGCCAAATTTATTATAAGCGGCGCGTGATCTCTAATTAGAGCTTTTTGTAAATCTTTGTTTTGAAGTTCTTCGGCATGCCTAACACATTTGGCCCAGTCTTCTCGTGTGACATTTTCTATGGCTCGGTGGAGGTGATTTTCGACATCTGCTATCTTGAAGGTATTATTATTCTTCGCAACTTCTCCCTTTACTTGTGCCCAAATTAATTCTATTGGGTTATATTGACAGTGATATGGAAGGAGCCTTATTACTTCATGACCTCGTTCATTTGCCAGATGGTCTAAAGCGTAGACCTTCTGCGGGTTACTGGCTTTTACTTTTCTTATTAATTCTTCAATAATTTCGTTGCTGGAATATGGAATCTTTTTCTTTGTCAACCATTCTTGAATTTCAGCTTTCCTCGTGTTTCTTGTGGGTATCTTTTCCAACTGTATCGAATGATAGCTTGCGTTATCGACAATTATAACTGAGGGCTCTTCAAGTAGATTCAGGAATTCGGAAAACCATGCCATATATGTTTCGCCATCCATTTCTGTGTGGTAATCAGCATCCTTTGATTTCACCGCTTTAAATATTAGCTTCGCATCTGGAACGAAGCCAGTCCTTGCAGAACCCGCATGGCAAACTATTAATCTTTGGCCTTTTCCCACAGGCTGATTCTTGAAACCTCCTTCATCGTTGCTTCCAAGCCACATCCTCTTTCTTGCATGGTTTTGATTAATCCATGTTTCGTCTAGATAGAAACGTGGTCGCTGATCGTTAGTTCTTCTAAGTAAATCCAATTTCCTTAAAAAGTCCATTCTAGCACAAACAATATCAGTTCTTTCCATTAAATATTTACGTCCTTCGCTATTTTTCTTATACTGGAATAGGGATGAAACGATACGAGTAAATACAAGTACGTACTCGATACTTTTGCGCCGATACCAAGTACTTTTAGTATCGATACTTTGAAATTAAGAATCGAGTGGGTATCGGTCAAAAGTACTCATATCAGTAAACCAATGTCACTATTTTGTTTTAACATTGATAATTGAAAATTGCATATTTTAAATTGAAATTATTGAAGGCATCCTAGCCTTAGTTTTGTTTGTGTAGTTGGCAAGCTTGTTTGTCTATGCCACTTCGCTTAAATTTAACTAGGAAAACGTTTGGAAAAATTAATATTTTTGGGAAGCACTACAAAGACAGGCTTTTTCATAAATGTCATCATCATCATCATCATCATATCAGCCGATGGACGTCCACTGCAGGACATAGGCCTTTTGTAGGGACTTCCAAACATCACGATACTGAGCCGCCTGCATCCAGCGAATCCCTGCGACTCGCTTGATGTCGTCAGTCCACCTGGTGGGGGGTCGGCCAACACTGCGCTTACTAGTGCGGGGTCGCCATTCCAGCACTTTGGGACCCCAACGTCCATCGGCTCTTCGCACTATGTGCCCCGCCCATTGCCACTTCAGCTTCGCAACTCGTTGAGCTATGTCGGTGACTTTGGTTCTTCTGCGGATCTCCTCATTTCTGATTCGATCACGCAGAGATACTCCTAACATAGCTCGTTCCATCGCCCGCTGTGTGACTCTGAGCCTTCTTATGAGGCCCATAGTTAGCGACCAAGTCTCGGAACCATAGGTCATCACTGGCAACACGCACTGTTCGAAGACTTTTGTCTTCAGGCACTGAGGAATTTCGGACGAAAAGATGTCGCGAAGTTTCCCGAATGCAGCCCAGCCGAGTTGGATTCGACGGTTCACCTCTTTCTCGAAATTGGACCTACCTAACTGGATCATATGTCCTAGGTATATGTATTCGTCTACAATTTCGAGTGCAGCGTTCTCAACTATAACTGGGTGGAGCGATACATGAGCATTACACATTATTTTTGTTTTGCCCATGTTCATTTTCAGGCCCACCTGTTGAGAAACGCTGCTGAGGTCATTGAGCATGGTACTAAGGTCATCCAGAGTCTGTGCCATGATGACTACATCATCCGCGAACCGCAGTTGAGTGATGTACTCGCCATTGATGTTGATGCCAAGTCCGACCCAGTCCAGAAGCTTAAAGACGTCTTCCAATGCGGCGGTAAATAGCTTCGGAGAGATCACATCTCCCTGACGCACTCCTCGCTGCAACTGGATTGGCCTCGTAGTCTGATCTTGAATATGGACTGACATAGTGGCGTTTTCGTACAAGCACTTCAACGCTTGGATATACCTGTAATCAATTCGGCATCTCTGCAATGACCTTAGCACAGCCCAGGTTTCCACCGAATCGAAGGCTTTCTCATAGTCCACAAACGCTAAGCAAAGTGGCTGGTTATACTCGTGAGTCTTCTGTATAACCTGCCGCAGCGTATGGATGTGGTCTATGGTACTAAAGCCTTTTCGGAAACCGGCTTGTTCGGGAGGCTGGAAGTCGTCAAATCTATTTGCGAGACGATTCGTAATGACTCTCGAGAACAATTTGTAAACATGGCTTAGCAGCGAGATGGGTCTGTAATTCTTCAGCAAGGTGTTGTCACCTTTTTTGAAGAACAGAACCACCACGCTCCTATGCCACGCCTCAGGCGTCGTGCCCTCGTGAATGACGGAATTGAACAATCGCTGAAGGACTTTAAGTATCGGTTTTCCACCCGCTTTCAGGAGTTCTGCTGTGATTCCGTCCTCACCTGGCGCCTTATTGTTCTTCAGGTGTTTGAGAGCCACACTAATCTCGTATAGGCTGACGTCCGGGATATCTTCGGTATAGTGTCGGGTCAACTTGGCTCTGGGGTCTTTAGCTAAGTTGTCAACAGGCTGTTGGGTAGTCGTGTATAGCTGTCCATAGAACTTCTCGACCTCACTTAATAACTCGGGCTTGGAAGAAATCAGATTACCGTGCTCGGTCTTCAAACGCGTCAGCTGCCTCTGTCCAATAGACAGATCTCTGGCGAAAACTTTCGAGCCGCGATTGTTTTCAATCGCATTTTTAATACGCTCGGTATTGAAGTTTCGCAAGTCGCTGGTTTGCGACTTAGAGATCTGTCTACTGATTTGTCGGTATTTTGACGCATCTGCTGAAGACTGCAATCTCATTTCTTGCCTCTCTTCCATGAGTTTAAGTGTATAGTCTGAGAACTTTCATAAATGTACTTAACAATAAAGAACTTTCATAAATGTACTTAACAATAAAGAATACCTAGTACATGTTACGGTTTTTACTCAAAAATTTCCAAAAACGATTCGATACGAGAAAGTATCGATACTTTTCAACTGATACCGAGTAAGAGTCGATACTTGACGACCGATACAGTATCGAGTAAAAGTATCGATACCTCAATGGTATCGTTTCATCCCTATACTGGAACCCAACCTCCTTCAGTAGTATTCTCATTGAAGTGTTGCCGCATTTAAAATCGGGTAATTGTTCACGGAATTTTTCTAAAATTTTCGCCACGGATGGATACTCTCCATTCTCATAAAATGAAGCTACAGTTCGCTTCAACACACTTTTATCAAAATCGTCAATATTAGTGACGGTTTGTGGTTTCTTAAAATTTGTTCTTGGTATACAGGTACTGCCTGATTGTGATACTTCCGTCTTGATTCGGTCCACTGTCGCTCTGCTCACACCACAAACAAATGCGGCCATTTCACGTGGTTTGTTGAAATTTAGAGAAGCCACTTTATTCGGATCACTTTTCAATTCATTGAGAAACAGGAATACGTTGTGAATCAGTGTTCGAGCTTGAGGGCTAATATCGCCATGTAATTTCTTCAGATCAACGTTAGAAAATAAAGTATCCATAGTGCGCAACGAGTAACACATGAATGTATTTATTTAATTGCAGTAAACACATTTATAGCAAAAAAAATACGCAATGCAATTACATTAGAAACCGACCAATCAGAATCGTCCAAATCATTATTGACTCATCATTAGCACGTGCGCAGGTAGCCGTTTATCGATAATTAGGGTGCGCAGGTAGGCGCGCTGCACATTCCTATCTTTTTTGACTTTTATGACCGGACGACTCAGATGATAACGCGCATACTATCACTATTCCATAAAATAGACTGTCAACTCAATGATGACATAAGACCAAAAATGCCCATAAAAAGTTAAATAAATTCATCAGGCTCAGGGGTAGGGTAGGGATAAGGAAGAAGTGCTAGTATATCTTCTCTCCGGGCCAGCAGGGCCCGGGGTGAACACGCGACCAGAGCATATGCTCTCTGCGCGTGGTTCTCTACCGCGCTCTATAAAGATAGAGCGGTCGTTGGATTTGCCTCCTATTGGGGGCATTTGTGGTTTTCTTTGTATACTTGTTTTATCCTATCTTGGTTTTTCATGGTGTGGTTGCCTAGGCGGCAACCTCGCCATGGGGCCTC
The DNA here is from genome assembly GCF_947172395.1 of Bicyclus anynana. Classification (NCBI taxonomy): domain Eukaryota; kingdom Metazoa; phylum Arthropoda; class Insecta; order Lepidoptera; family Nymphalidae; genus Bicyclus; species Bicyclus anynana. The sequence goes on along the minus strand of NC_069103.1, from coordinate 4,568,311 downwards.
ATATGAGCTATTTGGTTGGTATGTCCCTCGGGTATTCCCTTTTCTCAGGCGGGCGAGCATGGTACGGCGCAATGTCTTTGATGTGGGCCATTTGCGACGCGTCGGTTTTGGCAAAGACTCGGATGGCTTGGGATTTTATTTCCGAGTGTAGGTCCTCGACACGCAGGTCCCTGGCGATGGTGCGGTTCCTGACGTACCGAGGGGCGTTCGCTATTTGTCTCAGGACCTGTGATTGTCTGGCTCTGAGGGTCCGCCTGTTGCTCTCCTTCGCGAGCGAGTACCAGGCTGGTGCTGCGTAGGTCAGGATGGGGCGTATTTGGGAAGAAGTGCACATACTCATATGCCAAAGCGAAGCTTGTCCAGGTCTATTATTATTTCTTATGGACATTGTACATACTAGTAGTACAATTTAATTAATAATTCATGGGAGTAGGTAAATGACATGACATGAGTCTGTCATGTCCGTTTTCATTTTCATTCTTTCAATAATAATATTAGGGAAAAATATTGTTGATATTAATAATAATTAATAAATTGCTGCTTATTTGTTCCTCTTGAGCTAATCGAAAATTCTAGAGCTTATTTTTAGCTTATTGATCGCACTGAGACCAAAGCGATCGAGAGTGTACAGTGAGCTTTGTCTTTCCTGTATAAACAAGACCAATTACAATTATGTAATTCCTCTGAGTAGCTAGTACCGAAAGGCTTAGAAACCATTAATAAAAAATGTGTTAAGGTTTATGGGCTAGATCACGCTAGATATTAATCTGTGGCATGTTTAATCTGTGGTGCTGACGATTTGTGAACTGTCATTTGTATAGTTGTCTATGCTTCTATGTTAAAAAATTAAAAAATGGCTGGCGTGTAATTTTCAACAAAATCGTTGAGGAAGTTCGTATACAACTTTTTAGATGGTGTGACTGTAAAAATGTCGTTTTCAGATTTATATGCGAAATACAATTGTACTTATTGTCAAGAAGAAATCAATGGTGTGCGTGTGAGATGTGCGGAATGTAAAGATTTTGATATTTGTTTGCAGGTAAAGTAGCATCGTTGCCATTTTTGTTTACAATTTTGGCGCAAATTTTGAAATTTAAAAATTTGTACCAATTTTTTTCAGTGTTTTTCACTGGGTGCTGAGATTGGGGCGCACAAAAATGATCATTCCTATCAATTTATGGTAAAATTATTCTTTCTTTTACACTAAATTATTTTTAAATATTGAATAAACATTTATAATTTTTCTACTTAACTTTTAGGACTCTGGAGCATTTGGTATTTTTATAGGACGAAGTAGTTGGTCGGCAAATGAAGAAGTCAGACTATTAGATGCAATAGAACAATTTGGTTTTGGTAACTGGGAAGATATATCCAAACACATTGAAACTCGTTCACCTGATGGTATGATATCACTTCATATTTTGTATTTAGTTGTAAGAAAAGGCTTCAGTTTATTTCAGTTTAATACAGCTTTACACATTTTAAAATGAAGCTGGATGATGTGATCTCAGAATACAGAAAACCACCAGAAGGAATGATAGCGCAAAGAAGTGAAGCCATTTAAACTACACATTTTACGATTACTCTGTGTTTGTCGTGTTGTTTGACATGCTATACAGGTGACAAATTTAATTAAATTAAGCCGTCTTGTGCTATTCCTTCGTGTAAAAATGCCGTTGGTAAAAAAAAGAAACTGAATAGGATCACATTTCACGTGTAAGTAGCACAAATAAATATTCTTATGTTAAAATAATGAATAATTTTTACGTGAATTTAGTTGTCATAGAAACCGATGACTTCATTTCAAGCGTTGCCAATGTAATTGTTTTGATTTTCCCTACTTTTAATTTCAATTCAAGGATTTATTATTTATGTAAAATATTAATCAACTAAATAGGTAGGCATAGGTTCCGGCAATTAAGTTGAAATAAAATTGTGGTAATCAGCGCAGATAAAGAAAGTGTAAAATAATCTTAAAGCTTTAAAATTTTACAAATAACAATGGCGTGCTATATTATAATAAGTTCGTTCGTTCTTGTCTGTTTGTGTGTTTGTTTGCACATTTGTTTGTTTTCGTGTGCTTGTTTGGTCTTTTGTTTGTTTGTGTACCTACTTGTTTGCTTGTTTGTTTGAGCAAGAGGATTAAATAAAATATTTTTATCTTCAAAACACATTCTTAAAAGATATTAAACCAATTCAATGGCCTTATTTATACTTGAATTTTAAGAGACATAAAAATTAGAGAAATAAGACGAGATAATAATAACTGTGCACACGATTGAAATACATATTTATAATAATAATATAATATAATTATATGGAATATATAAAATTATTATTGTAAATATGTATTTCTTTAGTTTGTTAGTTGATAAGTTTTATAATAACCGTCTTATTATATCTATTATTTATTTGTCCTTGTCTTAAATTTTTTAGAGTTCATTTTCTTGCTGACTCTTAGCAATCACTAGAAAACTGGTCCCACTGTTTTTATTATTTACCATACAAGTTAACATTTAATGTGATGAACTGTACACTTATTGTTTTCCTTTTAACATTATAAATTTTTACCACAAAATAGGGAAAAATTTAACAGCCTCATGTACTAGCAACATTACGCGGGTGAGAATTGCGACGAGTGCAGGCTGTTGTGTACAATTTTTGGACACACTGCGCACTATAGAATGACATCTAAACGTGGCTTCTGGTGGTTTTCTGTATTCTGAGGATGTGATGATGTGGACAAAGTCCCACAAGTAAAGCAATGATTTGTTGATGACATCTGTAATCTTTGACAATTATAACTTGAGCACATTTGTGACTATTTATATCCACTTTGGTTACTTTAATATGCTAATGCCAGTAGTTACGGAGCATTTATAAAAAAACAAAAAGTCCTTTTTATATATTGTGACTAGAATATACTGCAGACGTCTGTGACTTCATTTACATAAAATTCTGTTTATCACAAATCCCTTGGGATCCAAGATTTTTTCTGGGATGAAAAGTAGTCTATAGTAAGTAGATCCAGAGTAAAATCTATTTCCATTTCAAATTTCTGCCAAATTGGTTTGCAAGCCGCAGCGTAAAGGAGGAACAAACATACTTACATACAAACATTGGCCTATGTAATATTAGTGTGATTAGACTAATCAGTATATTGACTGATGATCATTCCATTTCAGAGGCGAAAGATGAATACATAACAAGATACTTAGAGGGGAGCATAGGGCGTGCAACGTGGGGTAATGTAGAAAGCACTAGTCGGCCATCATTGCAGTGTGCGGACAGAGACGAGGGACCTCTCAGTCCTAGCGCCATCTCTCGGTTGCAGCCGCTAGCTGTTGCACCAGAGGAAGCTGCTCAACTTGTTTATTCTTCAAATAGGGATGATTTTGAAACAGTAAGTTCTGACATATGTTGGGGAAATGAACATCTGAACCCTAACTGTTTGTTTCTCTTTTATAAAGCATGATCACTGTTTGAGTATGCATGACACAAAGTTAACTAACAGAGTTGTAGTTGCAGATGAATTCTTAGTAAGATTATATATAATCCAATATCTAGTGATAATATCTATATTAGAAAATTTATATGCTTAAAAAGTACCTTCTCAGCTTTCCATAATGAGCAGTTTAATTTGGAAAAACAGATTCTGCTTTCTGCATTCACAGAATTTGAAGGGGTCAATTCACACAACTGAAAAATATTTGTATGATTAGTGTAGTGTGTTTTCTAGTGTATGGGTGTATATTTAGATAGTTTACACATTAAATTATACAGAGTGCTTAGGAGTATTTCCCTGAACTTCAAGGTGTTGAAGAGTCCTCTTATAGGAGCCAAACTGTATAACTATTATTTTTTTTTAACTAAGAAATGAATACTTGTTTTCATAGAAAGTAATTAAAATAATTCCGACTATCTATGTAACACACGCCTTTATCTATCCTTGCATTTTAAAATATGTAAAACTTGGCTACGTCATAATTATGAGGATGCGTATAAGGGACACTTTTCAAGATATATTTACAAAAAAAATATTATTTACCCCGAAAATATTAATTTTAGAACACATGTTTCTTGAACATTTTTAATTAGTTTTTGGTAAGGAATATGACCCCAGAGTTATGGGAAATACTCCCAAGCACCCTGTATACTATTTATATTCTATATATTCAGCTATCTCAATACTCATACCACAGGCTATATTTATTTTAGGGCTAGATAGTGATGTGTGTGTTGTCCGAAATTTAATTTATGAATTGTATTACAGGAACATGACCACGAAGCTGAACAGCTAATATCAACCTTGTCACTTAACTCTGAGGATGATGAGTTAGACGTAGGTGAGTCTTTGCACTGCCTCAATAGTCTGTTGACCTATTTAATACATCTATACTAAACAATACAAGTAGAGAGAGTGATATTTTTGACATACTATTGCTCTACATTTGTCTTTTTCTCTTCACGAAATATGTGTGCACAGTAGTTATTAGAGCCAATACCACCTACGCCTTTTTACCATCCCAGTGCAAGACACTGGATAAGTTTCCATCCTTATGTCATTGACATTCCTAGATTTGCTTCTACTTATTTCATACGCATGGCTAGGGTATGTATTATGTTTAAATAATACGATTTATAATTTAGATAACGTTTATTGAGCTAGGTAGCAAGACATGACAGTTGTAAAGTGTAATTATTCAACTACCTACCTAATTCAACTAAAGTTTAGAAAAGACACAGAATTTATGTAGATTATATACATGACAGTATGGTATAGAACTCTCCCGAAGTCAGTATTTCCTAATTCTTACAATCTTTAAGATGAGAGTGAACTGGCGTCTTCTAAGCGAGCGTGTTCTACCTTCAGCCACATCTACACTTACCATCAGGTGAGATTGTGGTTAAGCCTGAACTTGTTCCTTATATAAATGGCAAAGTTATGCGCCAACACACATAAAAAAATATACAGTGAAACCTCCTGCTTTTTTCGAAGTCGGTTAAAAAACAACATTACATTTGTTGACCATACCATGTACTAGAAGAGGTTGGCTCCACGAATGTGCTAGAACTACAGTTCAAGACGAATTGTGACAGATAACAAAGTTTGCCACTACCTCCAAATGACTACCATGATCACTCTGTACAGCTCATGCGGATTAACTTGACAACTGGCTCAAATGATGTTTGTACTGTGTTTGGCAGCCAGGTGCATTGGCGTAGCGTGCCTTGGAGGGGCCCTGTATGTAAATTAGTGGGGGGGAGAGGGCTGGGGGAGGTCAAATGAAGTGTAAAGATTTATCACAAAACAAACAAAAATGCTCGCTTAAAATAAACATGAGAGTGATTATACACAACCTAGGGATGCTTCCAACTTTTGGGTGCACGCTTAACACGGGAAAAAAGATATTTTGGATTACCTATATTATACGGGGCCCCTGTAATCCGGGGTCCCCGTATCATTGATACGGCTGATACGGCGGTCGCTAAGCACCTGGCCAGGTGTCAAGTTAATGTACACGAGTTGTAGCAATGAAGAAGAATGAATGTTAATTAAAAATATTATATATTTATTTCAGCCTTAAAGCTGAGTCAAGTAGACATCTACACGCGGCGTTTAAGAGAAAGGACGAGAAGAAAAAGACTCGTCAGAGACTATCAACTAGTTTCTGTGTTCTTCAATAACCAGAGGAACAAGCAGAAGACCCTTGGGAAACTTGCCAAAGAGAAAAAGTATGTGTCTTCTTACATTATGTTTTTACTAACTACCTACCTATGTATATTCTCCAATGTCTTATAATTAGACTACATCTTGATGTATCTATGACTGAAAACAGCATGAAATTCGGACTAGTAGTTTTGAAAATGGCGACCTTGGTTTGTAAAACATCCTCTCACACCAAACTTTTAGCAATTTTTAGTAAACAAAATGACATAAAAGTAAAGACTAAGGCCCAGCTCATTTCTGAATTTTTTTTTCACTACTCTTGCTCAAAAACGCTTTCATATTACCGTTCCACCGTTAAACAACCCTTTCAGCCTCTAGTGGTTAATCATTTTTTATACCCCACTTTTCTTTACCCCACAACTATTATCTTCCACGTTCATACCTGATGATGGAACTGGAAGATGGATAGGACAACAAATCAAGTTTGGGCTCGTTTAATTCGTCTTGATGAGTACATTGATGCCAGGGTCTGATGATGAAGCTGGAAGGTATCCATAGGAACTCCGTAATTAAACGACGCAACTCCGTCAAGTTTGGGCTTATTTAATTCGTCTTTATGAGTACGTTGATACTAGATGGTAACCAGAGTCTGATGATGGAGCTGGAAGGTGGCCATAGGAACTCCATAATTAAACGACGCGATCCCATCGAGTTTGGGCTCGTTGGATTAGTCGTATTTATTTTGCAAATATCCAGGCAAACTTTGCTTTTTTATGTATAAATTAGTTAACATTGACCTTATTTACCCGAATGTATCATAAAAATCAATATATTCAAACCTAGTCATCATCCCCATTAAACGACGCAACCCCGTTGAGTTTGGGCTCGTTGGATTCGTCGTAACCTGTCGTTAACTTTTTAATTCAATAAAAGCTTGTTTATATATTAAAGTATATAATGAATTTGTTTTTCCCAGAGAGTTCATGGACCGTCTGCGCTGGACGGCGCAGTTCTACGGGCGCGGCGAGCAGGCCGGCGTGGCGGGCGGGCTGTGGCGCGAGCGCGAGCTGCGCGTGCGGCTGGCCGAGCTGCACCGCTACCGGCTGGCGGGCGTGACGCGCGCCGAGGAGTGCGCGCACTACGAGCAGCACGCCGCGCACCGCCGCTCGCTGGGCCGACACGTGAGCCGCGCGCCGGTACTCGCTTGCGCACGCGCCGCCTCACGCCACTCATGCGACACCAGTGTACACACTACAGCCGTACTCTGTACCACTGACTACTTCTTGATGAACCTAAACCTATCACCTCAGACCAATTATTGTATAGGACCTGCCTCGCTAGACGTTACTTTTCTGTCAAAGTATATGATCAACGATCTAATGCGATTATAAAAACAGTTTCTGTATAATCGATGTTAAATAGTTGTAATCGTGTTAGTCGATTAAAGAGCTCCGTAAAAATTTCGTTATGTGTGATTGAATGGTGTAAAAAACAGGCAAAAAATTCTAATTTAGTATAAGACATATACCAAATCTAAGCTCGTTTTCCTCAGAAAATGACAGACATTTTTGTTCGTGACTATAAGTGCGATACAGGTCCTTCTGTAATTGGTCTGAGCCTATCACTGATACCAGCAACAAAATCTAGTAGTTTGTACTAATATTATAAAGCTGAAGAGTTAGTTTGTTTGAACGCGCTAATCTCAGGAACTACTGATCCGATTTAAAAAAAACTTTCAGTGTTAGATAACCCATTTATCGACGAAGGCTATATATAGGCTATATATTATCCTCGTATTCTTACGGAAACGAGAACCACGCGGGTGAGACCGCGCGGCATCAGCTAGTTTTAAATATTACTGGCGAAAGGTCCAAAATTGTATTGAGCCCAGGATCAGTTATTGTACCCTGGCGGAAATAATAGAAAATAAAATATTTAACTATTTTCGATTATACAAATCTACGAATTTACTTTAATTCTTTCGAAATAATAGTCATTCCCTAATATGGGTAACAATGGCGGATTGATGACGTTTTCAACGCAGTAGTCGTTTTGACGTTTGCTGTCAAATGTCATGTCATAGTTGCTTTAAGGGTTTTAATTTTCTTTATATCCTTTTATTTAGTTACATTTATTCACTTAACTTAAACGAACTCAACGAACTTTAACTCTTTATAATATTAGTATAGACAAGCGAACGCTTGCGACTTCGTTTGAGTGAAATATAGCTTTTCTCAGATCCCGCGGGAACCATGGCCTTTTCCGGGATAAAAAATGTATACCTATTATACAGGATGCTGGGGACTATTTCCATTACTTTGGGGTTATATTCTTTACCGAAAATTAATCAAAAATGTTCAAGAATAGGCCTTTTCCGGGATAAAAATATGTACCTATTATACAGGGTGTTGGGGACTATTTCCATTACATTGGGGTTATATTCTTTACCGAAAATTAATCAAAAATGTTCAAGAATAGGCCTTTACCGGGATAAAAAATGTATACCTATTATACAGGGTGCTGGGGACTATTTCCATTACTTTGAAGTTATATTCTTTACCGAAAATTAATCAAAAATGTTCAAGAATAGGCCTTTACCGGGATAATAAATGTATACCTATTATACAGGGTGCTGGGGAGTATTTCCATTACTTTGGAGTTATATTCTTTACCGAAAATTAATTTAAAATTTTCAAGGAACATGTGTTCTAAAATAATATTTTCGGGGTAAATAATATTTATTTCGTAAATATATCTTAAAATGTGTCCCTTATACGCATCATTTATGACGTAGCCAAACTTTAAAATGCAAGGATACAATAAAGGCGTGTGTATGTAACACACGCCTAGATAGTCGGAATTATTTGAATTACTTTGTATGAAAGACATAAAAACTTTTTGTTTTTTAATTAAAAAAAGTATTAGTTATGCAGTTCGGCTCCTATAAGTGGACTCGTCAACACCTTGAAGTTTTGGGAAACACTCAAGCACCCTGTACATGGTCATGGCGTTCTTAACGGACGTCTACTAACTAAACAACAAGCGATTTTAGATATTTCGGGGCTTATCGTGCTCTCATCATTATCAAATATTATCATCCTTAGCCCGTCAACCCACATTGTTGCTTGGTGGGTTTGAGCTCCAAATCCCTGCCTTAGGTCTGGTTCTGTCGTGGGCGGTTGAAATATTAATTGAATTATTATTATTGAAATATTCTGTACATTACAATTTTCGTATAAGTGGCGTTGGCGTTTTTAATTATATCGTACATTATCATTTTTATGTTTATTTTTTCCCCAAAAAATATAGAGGTTTTTACAGCTGAATCGATTACATGAAGTTTATGCATTTATAATAACGATTCTATCATTATTAATAACCAAAAAACAAAGAAGTAAAATTTTTTTTACTCTAAAAGTCAAAAGTCTAGAATCTAGATGAAAATGACAAGTAAATGTGCATAAAATTATATAATAATTAAAAAAAAGTACCTTACAACTGCAACAAGTGCATTTTGCATTTCCTTTATTAAATTATTATTTCATTCACAATGAGATTCCATTTTATATGTTTTTCATTTGTTTTAATTTGTGCCATCAATAAGTTCAATGCTTCATATTTTTCATGCTTTGAGCTTAAGCGGATTTACACGTTCAGTTTTGCATGTAAACAGTACACATACTGTGATGTAGCAGCATGCAATTTGTGACATATTCATTAATATTCTACCTATAAGAAGCAAATAATTATTTCTATTACATATTTAGGAATAGAGCGATATGTTTTCCTAATGTCAGCCACTGACCATCCAATAAGTTCCTGAGTTTGCAGCGCTAACGACAGAACATCCGATAAAACTGTTCGTGTGCTGGTCGACCTATGGATGATGTCATGTACACTAGATACTAGATTTGACGGCCTCCGTGTCTCAGTGGTATGCACGGTGCATTTACAAGATAGAGGTCCTGGGTTCGATCCCCGGCTGGGCCGATTGAGGTTTTCTTAATTGGTCCAGGTCTGGCTGGTGGGAGGCTTCGGCCCTGGCTAGTTACCACCCTACCGACAAAGACGTACCGCTAAGTGATTTAACGTTCCGGTACGATGTCGTGTAGAAACCGAAAGGAGTGCGGATTTCATCCTACTCCTAACAAGTTAGCCTGCTTCCATGTTAGATTGCACCATCACTTACCACTAGGAGAGATTGTAGTCCAGGGCTAACTTGTAGAAAAAAACATAACGACCAACACACGATTTTGACAGTTTTATCGGATGTCCTGCCGTTAGCGCTGCAAGCTCATGAACTTACTGGATGGTCAGTGGCTGACATAAAGTAGCATCTAGCATGGCAGGAACTGCTACATAGCGAAAAGCAGCTCTTTTCAGTAGCTTACTTTATAAAGTATCTACTTCTTTCATAATAATTTCCTACGAATAAATAGACATATACATTTGTATCTACAAAACAGAAATAATAGATATTAAGTAATGATAGAAAGATGAAGATAGATGTAATGACTTTGAAAGAAGAAAGAACGAAACGCGGCCAACTTTCAAGAGCGAAACGAATTGTCACCCGTATCATGCTATCTGAAAAACACTTTATAGTGTTTTTCAGATAGCATGATACGGGTGTCAGGTTTCAGGTTGTCTTTGACATCGAGTCGGAAACTTTCAAAATTTGTGGTTGTTCTATCCGACATTTATCGTGTTTATTAACTTTAAATGTTAGACATAGACTAATTAGCTAGTCAGGTCCATATCTAATTAGTCTGAAGACGTTAGGGAAGCACTGCAGTGGTGGTAGGTGGGTTTGATTCCGTATAACGCTTGTTTCCGCCAGGGCAGCAGTGGACTGGACACACACCAGACAAAAGACCAAACTCTGAGCACGCAGCTGCTAAGAAAAAGGTATGTTCCTCTCTGTCTAACTAGCGGACCCGGTCAAGCTTCGCTTTGACTTATGTGCATTTCTTCCATATACCTACTGAAATGGAAATACTAAAGACCAACACATTACATATTTTATTTCCTTATTTTACCTTACAATGTTATCCTATTTCTACGCGACGCAAAAATTATGACGTGAGCGCCAAAACCATTTTTACCTAATTGCAAGTAAATTAAACAACATAACGAAAAACAAAATGGCCATGTTCAAGATATATACCTTCTAATTTTTTTCCTGAGATTGAAAGCAAAATGTGAGCAAAACATGTATTTTTCAAAAAAATAAACTATCGAAAAAAGTTTTACAAATTGTGTATTTTGTATAGTCATAACGAAGCTAACACTTTGAAATATCATCTACCCAAATATCAGGCTCCTAACTTTTCCAGAATCTGAGATCCAGAACCATTTGTAACCACCAAATTACATATTGCACACTGTTGTGATTAGCCTAGAATGGTAAGATTAACTTACCATTCTAGGCTAATCACAATAATAAGTTGAACAATAGCTCACCAATTCAAACCGCTGTGCTGACCACGATCGTAACAGAAACTGCGTTAAGTAACATGTATTTGATTTACACAACTGCCAACTTCCACCAAAAACACATCAGGAGTCCGAGATTGTAAAAAGCCGTCAAAACCACACACAGCTCCCTTTTATAGTTTTTTAAATATTAATAACAAAAGATGAATGACATTCTCTATTTCAATTTTTGTTTAGAATAATTACAATTTATTTTTAATTTTTCAAATAGGTTCAATTTAGATACTTTCTGAAAACCATAACACTACCCTACTCCTACCCCTGAATTAATTTGGTACAAAAAACCTACCCTATCGTCAGGACATTGCTTGTTTATTAACATGTGACGTCACACCTCACACTTGTCACGCGTCTAGCTGTTATCGCGAGAATTTCAAGTTAATTCATACAAAAAATTCATTTTCCACATAACTCAACATCTTTTTGAGAAAAAAAAGAATTTTCCAAATTGGTCCATAAACAACGAAGTTATGCGCGAACACACATAAAATATATATATATATATATATATACCTACGGTCGAATTAAGAAACCTCCTCCTTTGTTTGAAGTCGGTTAAAACATGATTGTAAGAGGTACACACAATCAAGCTACTTGTCATCAACCCATATTCGGCTCACTGCTGAGCTCGAGTCTCCTCTCAGAATGAGAGGGGTTAGGCCAATAGTCCACCACGCTGGCCCAATGCGGATTGGCAGACTTCACACACGCAGAAAATTAAGATAAGTCTCTGATATGCAGGTTTCCTCACGATTTTTTCCTTCACCAATTGAGACACGTGATATTTAATTTCTTAAAATGCACACAACTGAAAAGTTGGAGGTGCATGCCCCGGACCGGATTCGAACTCACACCCTTTGGAATCGGAGGCAGAGGTCATATCCACTTGGCTATCACAGCTCTTCAATCGATCTGATTGGATTATTCCAATGAAACTACGTAAGTTTTAAAATATTTTTGTGAAACTGTCAAGTAGCCAATTGAAATACGTTTATTGTTGTTGTACAGAGACGCAGAAAGCGGCTCAAGTTCCACCAGCCCAAAGTGCACACGGGACGGAAGTACCGCATGTGGTTGCTCCAGAAAGAGCTCCTGCAGCAGCAGCGGCGCCGCTTGCTCGACGCAGCTGCTGACCACTAACGAGATACAGGTAATTATCATCACCATCATCATCATATCAGCCGATGGACGTCCACTGCAGGACATAGGCCTTTTGTAGGGACTTCCAAACATCGCGATACTGAGCCGCCTGCATCCAGCGAATCCCTGCGAGTCGCTTGATGTCGTCAGTCCACGACCCCAACGTCCATCGGCATACATACATACAATTTATCTATAGACACTTGTGTACTAGAAGATACAGCTAAATACTTGTACACTAACAATTAGATAGTAGATAATAGATACAGGTAAATATTTGTACATAATACAGGTAAATATTTGTACATAATAATTTACCTATAGACACTTGCACTATCAAAATTACCTTAAACACAAGTTTATATAAAAGGTGTTACAAGTCCTCGATTACAGGTGGTATTAACATTCATAATTTATGTTATTGTACAGGGGAGGTATCAGTGTATAAATAAAAGGGTATTTGATGACTTCAACTTAGTTGTTTTTGAGGCAGCGTATACACCGTCACGCTGCCAGCAGCGTTATTGATTTTGTGCAATAACTTTTTGTGTTGTAATTATTGTTTATCATAAATACTTTGGTGTGGGCATGGAGAACATGTCGGGCAGGGAATGTGAGTGTTTATGTATAAAAGAGAACCTACTCCTGAGGTCACAACGAATCCCTTTTTTTTATTTTTAGTTAATTGTTTATAACTTTTTCAATTATTGCGAGCGGGCCTTCAATTTTTTCGAAAACTATTTACATTCAATTCCGAATCGAATGACACCTCAACCATTTTTATAGGAGACGGACCAAAAAAAATGTACTACAGAGGGCCTAGTGGCAGTTTGATACTGTTACTATCGTGTTAACGTAAACGCGAATTTCTAAGGAATTGAAACAGCGCCATCTAGTGGCACTACTGTTTCAATTCCATTAACAGTATGAAAATAATGAAAACTCCCACTAAGCACATGTTAACCAGGCTATAATCAAGACTGTCAAATATAATTATTATGACGTTTACTCTCCAGCTATGCACCGCTCTCAACCTGCCGCCGACTCAGTACGTGACCATGAAGGGCGTGCTGCTGCGCCGGGCGCCCACGCACGACTGCGAGCTAGACCTCGCCATCCGACACTACTTGCACACCGCCGGCTGGGTGCGCAACTAGTACACGCTCCCCCCACTCCTGTACCCCCCCGCGAGGATATCGGAGCTTTGAGTCGACTTACAGTGGCGTGCACAAGGTTTTTAACTAGAGTATGCACTATAGGTAAAAAGGAGATGATCCATTTCAGGTCCACTCTGGTACCCCGTATCCTTAAAATTTAAAAAACACAAGGATTTTATTAAAATTTATTAAAGTGAATAAATCGTAACTAAATATAAAGAAATAAATAAAATTAAAAAACAAGTTTTTGAGTTATAACAAGATGGCGCTTTTAAAGCAACAATGACATGACAATTGACAGCAAATCGATTACTGCATTGAAAACGAATACTGCATTGAGATAATGAATATTATTTCGAAAGAATTAAAGTAAATTCGTAGATTTGTATAATCAAAAATACTTTAAATAAATGTTTTCTTTTATTTGCGCTAGGGTACAATGACTGGGCTCCATACAATTTTGGACCATCTCCTTTGTATAAAAAAAAAATTCCTCCTCCAATCCACTTTATGAATCCTCAGGGTATGCAATGTGTTTATGCATTTATGAAGTGCACGCCACTGGCTACACTAACGCTGAACTAGAGGGGATATAATTTAATTAAAAAATATATATAATTGAGGATTTGTTGTTCATACATCCTTCAGGCATTCTGTAATTTTATTTTATTTTTTTAAAATAATTATCCAAATCATTAGTCGGGTTTGAGTTTGCCAGGTTGCTTGTAAAGTATAAAAAAAAAAACAATAGTATTCAATAACCTGAATTGCTTAACTTTTTTTTTTATTCTTCAAATATTCAATTGAATGCTATAATAATTTCAGATCGCCAGTTCAGTGTTAGGGTAGCATAGGAAAGGTACAGGACAAGTTTAGCTTAACTCAAGTATGTACTACTCGAAAATATTAAGAAATGACGTAATGGAGCGGCCGGCTAGCCTTAAAGGTAACATTCCGATCTTGGTGACCGCGACCTGCGACCGCGACAGGGTCGCACGACCCACTGCTTAACATGCTCACTGCGGGACGAGGTCAATTGACCTCGTAGGTAACTATCACGTCTTCAAGGGTACGAGGTCGATGAACCTCGTATCGCAACGCTGATTGTTATAGTACGAGGTCAAAAAACCTCGTGCCGCTACACTGATTTTTCTGTACTTTCCCCTGAAAGTACAGAAAAATCAGTGCCGCAGTGTACGTGTTAAGGTAGACTTCCGTTCTTAGTGACCGCAACGCGCGACCGCGACCTGCGACCGCGACAAGGTCGCACGACCCACTGCTTAGTATGAATTTATATAGAGCACTAAACAAAATTGGTCGCGCGACGCGGTCTCGGACTTTGTTTATTGCTTCATATAAATTTATAAAAAATTTAATAAAAAAAAATTCAACCGAATTCCAACTCAAAAAATAACTTTAACTAAAAAGCAAAAAATAACATCCTACCTATGTGCTACCTTCTGATCAGTTTGAAGGCGGTGCCAAGCCAGTGATGTTTTAATTAAATACGTTTAAACTACAAAATTTCTGTGGTTATTCCAGAAACGGCTTTAATTAAAACACGACACTGGCTTGGCACCGACTTCAAACTGATCAGAAGGTAGCACATAGGTAGGATGTTATTTTTTGCTTTTTAGTTAAAGTTATTTTTTGAGTTGGAAGTCGGTTGAATTTTTTTTATTAAAATTTTTATTTTTTTATTTTTAGTGTTAGCATACCCACTGCGTGTGTACAGTCACAACCTATCTAAGTGGAAAGTTCTCATCAATACAAATTTATCAAGTCCAAACACAAGGTAGCTACTGTAAGCCGTCGAGGAGTTCTCTTCACTGTGCTCCGTCTTCATCACCAGACCCTTAATACAGTCGCAATCCATCTAGGTGGAAAGTTCTCATCAATACAAATTTATCAAGTCCAAATACAAGGTAGCTACTGTGAACCGTCGAGGAGTTCTCTTCACTGTCCCTCGTCTTCATCATCAGACCCTTAATACAGTCACAATCCATCTAGGTGGAAAGTTCTCATCAACACAAATTTATCAAGTTCAAACACAAGGTAGCTACTGTGAACCGTCGAGGAGTTCTCTTCACTGTCCCTCGTCTTCATCACCAGACCCTTAATACAGTCACAACCCATACAGGTGGAAAGTACTCATCAAAACAAATTAATCAAGCCCAAACAAAAGGTGACTGCTGTAAATCGTTGAAGAGTTCCATCGTCTGTGTTTCGGCTCCATCATCAGACCAACTCCAAACCTTCATAAAGTTGTAGTGGTTTAAAATACCTTATGGAAACACTAACAAACGCACTAGCCGTCTCTACAACTTTCGAAAGTTCCCCTCAATTTCTCCAGGATGCCACCATCAGATCCTGACATGAAAAAAATGGGACCACCCTGGAAGTAAACCTTGAAAACAAAAAAAGAATTTTCGAAATCGGTCCATAATTGACGGAATTATCGCTGGACATACATAAAAAAAAAAAAAAAAAAACATACATACAGCCGAACGTAGAACCTCCTCCTTTTTGGAAGTCGGTTAATAATAAACAGTGGGTCGCGCGGTCGCAGGTCGCGGTCGCCAAGAACGGAAGGATACCTTTAGTATGAATTTATATGGAGCACTAAACAAAAGTGGTTGCGCGTCGCGGTCTCGGGCTTTTTTTAGTGCTACATATAAATTCATACTAAGCAGTGGGTCGCGCGGTCGCAGGTCGCGGCACCAAGAACAGAAGGGTACCTTAAGCGTGGCGTCGCCGTCTGGGTTATGCATGTCTGCGGCGATGATAGATGAGTTTTGAGCCTAACTTTAAAAAAAAAATAGAGAGAAGATATTGTCGACCGATAGCGGCGAACCGAAAATATCGCTAGATAGCGATATATAAGACAAATATAGGCGTAAATCGTATTTTACACCGGCTGGTGTATGGCGGTCTTTATAGTTTAATGATACATATTAAGTATTTAATTTTATAGTTGGTAATGTAAAAAAAAATTATGTAATAATGTAATCAATAAATATCATAAAAAGTATGTACTGTATAAAATTCATAGTATTATGTAGTTACATATACAGGGTGCTGGGGAGTATTTCCCAGAACTCTGGGGTTATATTCTTTACTGAAAATTAATTAAACATGTTCAAGGAACATGCATTCTTAAGTTAATATTTTTGTTGTAAATAATATTTCTTTTGTAAATAGATTTTAAAATGTGTCCCTTATACGCATCTTTATAATTATTACGTAGCCAAGTTTTACTTATTTTAAGATGCAAGGATAGATAAAGGCGTGTGTTACATTGGATAGTCGGAATTATTTGAGTTACTTTGTATGGAAACACAACTTTTTTTTATTTTTTAGGTATTAAATATCAGTTCGGATCCTATAAGTGGACTCGTCAACACCTTGAAGTTAAGGGAAATACTCCCGAGCATCCTGTATAATAAATATACCTATGTATTGGTATGGATTTACGTATGTGTGTCGGTGTATGTAGCTGTATACTTACTATCATATTATTTTGAACTACACTTAAGTAGTTATGTCGAAGTATTGTTGTAAATAGTGTTCGTTAGATAATTATCGTAGTAGGCAGTAGACTGAGACTGAGTCTGAGAATGCCACACATATTTCATTTCATGAAGGCTGAAAGTTTGTCAGCCTATTTTCTCTCACCATTTGGGTAGTATTCACGGTTTCCCACCATTTAGACCTGGACCAATTAAGAAAACCTCAATTGGCCCACCTGAATATTTGATATTCAGGTGGGCCTCCGGCATACCACCGAGCCACATAGGCAATTAAATCATCATCCAAATTCCACCAATCTGCTTTTGAACATAGTGGTAGGTCTAAGTCTCACATCTCCTCTCATGTGGGCTGATAATAATGATATAATTGATTAGAATTAATGATAATAATTAGTTTGTAATTGCTTATTGAGCACATCTTATATTTGAGTTGATATTAATAGATAATTAATGAATCAAGAAATGTAATTAAGATATATAGGTACATATTTTTAATATCTATTTGTGGTGAATGTTCAATTAATTTTTTTTCTTTTACCTGTGAAAAATCAATCAGAATCAACTGAAAATTATATTTCACCTAAACGAAGTATATTTAACAAAAACATACCGACGATATGACGGAGGACGGATGGAGGTCCTGGGCACGATCCCCGGTTGGGCAGATTGAGGTTATCTTAATTAGTCTAGGTCTAGCTGGTGGGAGGCTTCGGCCGTGGCTAGTTACCACCCTACCAGCAAAGACGCAAGCGCGATTTAGCGTTCCGATACGATGCTGTGTAGAAACCGAAAGGGGTGTGGATTTTCATTCTCCTCCTAACAAGTTAGCCCGCTTCCATCTTGGACTGCATCATCACTTACCATCAGGTGAGATTGTAGTCAAGGGCTAACTTGTAAAGTATAAAAAAAACATAGGCCATATTTTATCCCCGATTATGAGAATGGGAACTATGCAGGTGAAGCTGCAGCGCACAACTAGAGGTAAAAATGTTAATATTCCAGTACGTACACACTTAAGTATACACTTAAGTAGTTATGTCGAAGTATTGTTGTAAATAGTGTTCGTTAGATAATTATCGTAGTAGGCAGTAGACTGAGACTGAGTCTGAGAATGCCACACATATTTCATTTCATGAAGGCTGAAAGTTTGTCAGCCTATTTTCTCTCACCATAGGTATAGTCGGAAGCGATCGATTAATCGATTATTTCGATCGATGACGTCATTCATTCGTACCATATTATTGGGCGTTTTTGAGCGATCCGTGGCAGCGCCGCAAATCTGGCCCTTTAAATCCCTGTATTTCTGAAAGTAATGATTGCAGATACCCTGTTACTATTGGCATACTAGAATAGGGATGATGACTAGGTTTGTATATATTGATTTTTACGAGACATTCGGGCAAATAAGGTCTATATTAACTAATTCATATGTACAAAATAAAGATTGACTGGATGTTTGCAAAATAAATAAGACTATGAAATTGCAAAATCTACTAAAATTCTTTTATCTTAATTAGATGAAAATTCATACATTTTTAGCTTCCTTGCATTAAACGTGACATTTTTCAATATGTGAACTATTAATATAAACGCACAAATAACAAAGATATTTGTAATTTTGTTTGAACGCCCATACAAATTAACGATCAGCGAGCCAACGACGTCACTAATTCGTGCCATTTTGAATGGAGCGTTTTTCAGGGATCCGCGGCAGCGCCGCAAATCTGACCCTTTAAATCCCTGTAGCTCCGAAAGTAATGATTGCAGATATCCTGTTACTTTTAGAAGATTGCTTTAGCAAACTCTTAATTTATACACAATTAAAAAAAACTGTCATCATCCCTATTTAAAATACTTTCGTCATCCCTATTGTGGATGTGGACACTAGAAACCCTACAAAGCTACCACGGTACAAACTCTATAATTGGCTACCGTGATTATCTAAGGTAGAATCGTAGGCTTACAAACTCTCAGCTTTCATAAAATGTGAAATATCGGGCCATCGCAGTTCTCGGGTCTACAGTATCGACATTAAATATTATAAATGACGCAATAAGTGCATCCGTATATCTGTACATACGCGAGTGCGTAGTGTGTTGCTTACTGTACCGCACGATTTAAAAAAAAATAACTTAATATTTCAAAACTTTAACTTATTACCGTACAGTACCGTACCGTACCGATCGTAGAAAGATAATCGACGTGAAACTTGGCTAGGGGGACTGATTTTCTTGTCGTCAAAGCTTCTTCATGAAATAGAGTTAATATACTAATAATTTTCTCTTCATTATTAATAGACATTAATACCTGTAATAATATTAATAAGCATTATTTCAACCTTTTGCTGTGACTAAATTTTGAGTTATAGTTAAATTGTTATCAAATCATTATTTATTTGCTTGAATGTGACACATGATCTTTAAATTATTGAATTACCTAGACATTCAACTTATATATTTATAGTATACAAATTTTCTTTTACAATTAAAATATTATTTCGTCCTAATAATAGTAATATTAGCATATTTTGGCATTTTTGACGTGATGTATGTATGTCAATTTACTTTTTGGGTATGATTTTTTTTATACCCATTTGATCGGGTTGTTCACAATGTACGTTTGTACTGGCCGTTCATTTCATGTAGGCCGTTACTTTTACTTAAAAGCAATTATTTAATTACGTTAGCAGCAGTGGCGTAGCGTGCCTTGATGGGGCCCTGTATCAAAGTTAGTGTTAGGGGCCCCAAATGAAAAGTAAATTTCTCACATGAAACTCAAAAGGCAGTTTTTTTTCCGGATAGCACCAGAGTCGGTGTGATTTTACAATTTTTTTCTTTCATACGTAAGGGGCCCTGTAGTCCGGGGGCCGCGTATCATTGATGCGGCTGATACACTAGCTACGCCCCTGGTTAGCAGTATGTACTTTCGCCATCTTTGTAATAGTTGGCTTATTTGAAGTGAATGGATTATACATTTAATTTAGTATGTAGGTATGTAATATATTTCGCTCAATTTGTACATAAATATGATTATGATAAAGTACAATTGTTATAAATTTTGTCGACTGCACTTTAATCGGTTCCATCTTTGTTATCTATTAGGTGATTGCAAGGAAATAAAATTTCGATTCAAACTATGTATTTATTATTATATTAGGTTGTTTTGGGTTATTTCTATTTACAAATCTATACAGAGACGAATAGCGTGGTAGAGAGAAAAACACCAAGCAAAGTCCAGGACTTGTGACTACTGGATGTAGGGTTATGGAATAAATAAAAGGTTAGAGGACATAATTTTCCAAAATTCCTCAGTGCCTGAAGACGAAAGTCTTCGAACAGTGCGTGTTGCCAGTGGATCCGATCCGAGACTTGGTCGCTGACTATGGGCCTTATTAAAAGGACCAAAGTCACTCGAATCAGAAATGAGGAGATCCGCAGACGAACCAAAGTCACTGACATCGCTCAGCGAGTCCCGAAGCTGAAGTGATCATAAGCGTATCTATCGAAGAGCCGATGGTAGTTGGGGTCCCAAGGTGCTGGAATGGCAACCCCGCACCGGAAACCGTTGTGTTGGTCGACCCTCACTAGGTGGACCGAGGACATCAAGCGGGTTGCAGGGAGCCGCTGGATGCTGGTCGCTCGAGACCGTTGTACTTGGGAGTCCATGCAAGAGGCCTATGTTTAGTAGTGGACGTCCATCGGCTGATGATGATGATGACAGAATATAATTAACAAAAAATACCGTGAGGTCGATTGGGCTGCGTGGCGTAGGCCATCAAAAATCGGCATACACGCACTTTGCAGTTTGCATACCAGACATTAAGCGTCAAATGTCAAATTGACCCAAAATACTTACTGGTACTGTTATATATGCTCTAAAATAGCATGCTAAAAGCATGTTCCATACGAGCATGCTTATCATCAGTTTACATTTGCTAAAAGCGCGCCCCCTTCCACCCGCGCAGCAAGTAGTATGCTCATAAATCGAACGACTGTTGATTCTTGAGCAAGCTCGAAATAAGCATGCTCATTATTAGCAATATTGCGATACACATGCTAATAAGTAGCAACTGCTCAGTAGCATGCTTTCGTGCTTGAAATGAGCATGCCCCATTGGTTCTAGGTTTGGAATTATTTTGTTTGATAATGATTTTTTTTTAAATACAGGCATGCGTCGCCGTCGTCTTAATTGTAAAAAATGACAATGGGTTCTGGTGGGGTTTTAGAGTACCATATCTGTTTTTAGAGCTTCACTTAGTTTTCGATTTTGGTCTCGGCATGTCTTCCAACGTCGCTGGCAGTGGTCTAGTTTGAAACCATGCATGTCTTATTGCCTGCAATAAATATTATTCCAAATAATGAAATGTGATTTCATTGGATTTCAGAAACCTTAAAATAGTATTAGTAAGGCACGAAATTGTGTACGTAAAGACTCAGACCAGCTTTGTAAATATAAAATAGAAATGCACACTAATCGTTTTCATTGTTGATAGCAAATAAACGTTTAAGTAGGCATAGAAGCATTATTTTCAACGGTTTTTTAACCGACTTCCAAAAAGGAGGAGGTTCTACGTTCGGCTGTATGTATGTTTTTTTTTTTTTTTTATGTATGTCCAGCGATAACTCCGTCAATTATGGATCGATTTTGAAAATTCTTTTTTTGTTTTGTAGGGTTTACTTCCAGGGTGGTCCCATTTTTTTCATGTCAGGATCTGATGATGGCCTCCTGGAGAAATTGAGGGGAACTTTCGAAAGTTGTAGAGACGGCTAGTACGTTTGTTAGTGTTTCCATAAGGTATTTTAAACCACTACAACTTTATGAAGGTTTGGAGTTGGTCTGATGATGGAGCCGAAACACAGACGATGGAACTCGTCAAGGATTTACAGCAGTCACCTTTTGTTTGGGCTTGATTAATTTGTATTGATGAGTACTTTCCACCTATATGGGTTGTGACTGTATTAAGGGTCTGGTGATGAAGACGAGGGACAGTGAAGAGAACTCCTCGACGGTTCACAGTAGCTACCTTGTGTTTGGACTTGATAAATTTGTATTGATGAGAACTTTCCACCTAGATGGATTGTGACTGTATTGAGGGTCTGATGATGAAGACGAGGGACAGTGAAGAGAACTCCTCGACGGTTCACAGTAGCTACCTTGTGTTTGGACTTGATAAATTTGTATTGATGAGAACTTCCCACCTAGATGGATTGTGACTGTATTAAGGGTCTGATGATGAAGACGAGGGACAGTGAAGAGAACTCCTCGACGGCTCACAGTAGCTACCTTGTGTTTGGACTTGATAATTTTGTATTGATAAGAACTTTCCACTTAGGTAGGTTGTGACTGTACACACGCAGTAGGTATGCTAACACTAAAAATAAAAAAATAAAAAATTTAATAAAAAAATTAAACCGACTTCCAACTCAAAAAATAACTTTAACTAAAAAGCAAAAAATAACATCCTACCTATGTGCTACCTTCTGATCAGTTTGAAGGCGGTGCCAAGCCAGTGTCTTGTTTTAATTAAAGCTGTTTCTGGAATAACCACAGAAATTTTGTAGTTTAAACGTATTTAATTAAAACATCACTGGTTTTTTGTTCTAGAAAATGTTCAACATTTTAATCTTAGTTTATGCGCGTCGAGATATTGAGATAGTGTCAAGCATCTAAACATTCGAGGACAAAACAGCCATGATGCCATTAAATTAGCGTTCTTATATGTATCAAGGCCTAGAGGGGGTCTGGCCTCAGACATAATAGAATTCCATATCGGCAGACCCCCCTCCCCTTCCTCCCTCTATATGCACCTACCTCTTTGGCTGATATCCTTTTTTGTTCATCATAAATAATGATCGATTTTATCAAGTCGATTGCATCGGCGTCTACTCCAGGCAAGAGATCGGGCCAAGGCATTGGTGAAGATTCCGGAAAAGTAATTTTGTGATAATCTGGAAGCTCTGAATGTCTCGGCCAAGTCTCCTCGGTCGGTGTTCCCAAGCGTTGGAGAACTATTGCCAACTGCTCGATATCTGATTCCCCCTGTAGATTGGATCATTGAATAATCAATTTAAATTAATTCGTTAACGCATACTTAAGTGTAAAATAGACAATGGCGCGTAAAAGGTTTATAATTATAACCAAGTAAAATTACGCCTCCAATCCAAATTCCGAAAAGGTGCAGAGAATGGACATATTGTCACCAATAGTGGCGGAATTGAAATATCGCTATCTATATCAACACAACAAAGATAGAGCGATATTTTCGTTTGCGCTGCTATTGGCCGATATTTGTTTTCTCAATTTCTTAAGGTACTCCTATGTCGTATGTTACGTGCTTCGATATATTCGATTCGCTAATCGCTCCTCTCATTCTGGAACCGCTACGCAAGCTTACATCCACCGTGTAGGAACTGGGGCTGACACGCTAAAACGCGCAACGCCTGGGAACTTGTCTTAGGCTTACAAATAGTAATATACTTACAGCGAAAAGTGGTTGTTTCGTGATCATTTCTGCGATGATACAGCCAACAGCCCATATATCCACCTTTTCACTGTAATACCTCGCTCCATATAACAGCTCCGGAGCGCGATACCATCTGAGATCAAAATAAACTTTTGTCTGAGTAATTGCATTAATCTTAAAGAGTTTTTATCTAGGGTCTAGTCTTTACCTTGTTGCCACTTGGTGCGAATAGGGTCTCCCGCCGTCTGGCCAGTAAAGACGCGCAAGTCCCAAGTCGGCAATTTTTAGTATTCCTTCATGATTTATTAGCAGGTTCGCTGGTTTGAGATCCTGAGGTGAAAAGGCTATTAAGTAAATATTATTGTGGCATTTGTTTTAGACTTAGAATTTTCTATTCCCATTCATTCCATAAAGCTTCTTTTTACATTTGTTTTTCAAATTCTTTGGAATTTATTTTCCTTTTTTTTTATTTTGCCGTGGACCAATGGCATCGTAGTGTCAAAAAAAATCTCTGAATTATTTCACGGTGGCTAGCTAACACAACTACTACAACTAACACACTACCTTGACTAGTAACAAAAGGTGGCAATTTTTTTGCGCAAATAATTAGCCTGGCTGTCATTCGCGGAAATGCACCCAATATTCTTGTCACCCTTCCAAGTGGGCATGATTTATATATTATTAGAATTAGGATAAGTTAGCTTACTAGTAACTTTCTTAGTTTATTCTCTCTTAATAAAATAAAATTGTAAGTGCGTTACAATTCACAGATGCCTTTTCTTTTGGGTTTATGTGATTAATTAGTCAAAGGACGTGTGCCAATTTTGTATGGAGGCTGGGCCTTTATTCCGAGTGTCAACTAAGCAGAACAAATTATTTTTATCTTAAAAGAAGAGTTATTATAGTTACAAGCATATGCGCAAGATACCAAGATATGGTAGGTATACCTACTTATAACAAGCATAAAAAAAAGATATCTATTATGAAGACTGTTTTTTACCCTGTGCATCACATAATGTGCGTGCAAATATCGCGTCCCCTTCAACAGCATTTGCACATAAGTTTTGACGCGAGGCAGTGTCATCTCCTGCTGATTGTGGTGGAGCATTTCCCACAGTCCAGAGCACATGTACTCCAACACCAGCACTAGACTCATGCCTCGGGGAAACATGTCGTACAATTTTATTACCTGGAAGAAGAAGATTGTTATTATAACACCATGGGCGTAGGCAGGTATCTATCTATCAAGGAAGGGGAGGGGGGGGGAGGAAGCTATACTGAAATTGAGTAATTTCACATAACTAGTCAAGGAATTTTATGGGGGGGGGGGGGTGAATCTATGTCATCTATTGATATATTCAAATAAAAACGAAGGGTCACTTCTTTACTATATGTATCTCGAAAAGAGCTTGAAAGTATGAAATTTGGCAGGGAGGTAGTTCATAGCTACCTGCCTAGTAAACGTCCGCTAAGAACGGATTTTGCGAGAGAGCAAAATTAAAACGAGGACGTCCGCTTGTGTGATATATAGTAAGACAGTGACAAAACTCGCGTTAAGACTATCCAACACTTATTAGGTGTAGAATCCGGCCTTTAATATGTCTAAGGAAGTCGGTTTTGCTTTGGATGTGATACCTAAGTTGACAGCTCAAAAAGATGTATGTGCAATCTAAAAGAACGTAAGCAAAGTAGAAAAGCATCGTTAATTAATTATTATTCAAAATGATACTGAGGATGAGGAGCCGTGTGGTAGATATAGAAACCCGTCTAATGGTTACTTAGAAATCTCTTATTAGACCAGATGTTACTTTATATACCTACACCAAACCTACATGGTTTATGCTTAGCTTAAGCTCTTTCAGTTTCACATTCAAACGCCTGTCTGTACCTACATTCCTAAACCTATTACAGCCAATTTATCTTCTGAAAACAGAAATCACATATCTTCACTGTCCTTAATATTCTTAAGGACAGTGAAGATATATGTTTTTTGGTATTCTAGAAGCTTCCTTATTCTGAGTCTAACACATATGTTTATTGAGGGTCTCCTGAGTTTTCAATCCATTTGCATTAATTTAAGGTTAAATTACTAACATATTTACAACGTAGCAGCTGCAATGCTTTGATCTCCCGCATAACATTCACAGGGATTCCATCTTCCAGGTTCTTTATAAGTATTTTCTTCAAGGCCACTTCACGTCCTGTGGGCAGATGTCGAGCTTTGAATACTAGTCCATGTGCGCCTTCACCTATTCGTCCCAACACTGAGTAATTATTTATATCACTCATAGTTAATTTATATTGTTTTTGTTGTAAGTTTATTGATTTGCATTATTTGTTATGAAAGATAGAACCGTGCTTTTGGGCAACGTAAACTTTGACATTGTTTTGATACAGGTTGCTAGGGGAAACCAAAGACGACGCAGTAAGGAGTTTATATAAGTCCCTTAAGGGTATACTTACATTGCACAAGCAAATAAAATGGCCCTATTCTAGGCGATATTGTTTAAAGCTGATACTACCTTGAAGGATTGGGCGCAATCGTATATTTATTTTATAGGAATTACTTTTATTAAAAAAGTACAATGAAACGAATAATAGCAATAGGTACCTACTGGAAAAACCAAAGTTGCTTTAAGTACACTGGTAGAGCCAAACCTTATTGAAGAACGTGGGAGTTATATTAATCAATCTAGCACAACTAGGCAATATTAATTGAAACCCTTACATGAGTACGTACGAGTATTTGAAATGCAAACCTGTTTCATTTGCATACCAGTAGGTAGGTATATTAACTCAAACAAAGCTTAGTCAACCTGTGAAAATCACATGAAAATCTTTGTAGGTAGTTTAGAGGTTAGTGGGAACGTAAGATAGGTATGCCAGATTCTAGTCCGCTGTTTGAACACTCGGGGTCACGCGTTAAGGTAACAATTATCCAAACACACAAACATACAATAACTCATAGATTTTATAGGTAGGTAAGTGGGATTAATTTAATAACGAGTGAACATAAATAATAGACGTAGAGAATAATACACTCATAATAAATGTGTGTCTCGTACGTAAAGTAAAATATTTACTCAAGTGGCTCGATCAATGAAAAATTATTACATCATGTTAATTTTGTAAAGACCTATCTTTTCATATTCTGCCTTTGTCGTGAACGAATGTATTAAAGTGTTCTACAATGTTGTTATATCAGACTATCACAGTTCTTCTAATTTCGTATACTTTTACAGTGGAAAGTGCATCAATATTGGCGCTTTTTTCATCTTTATCATTCTCGGACCATCTTGTGTTTAGGGGATACCTATCGCTTCTAACTCAAAGTGGACATTCAGTTGTTTTGATGACTCCATATCCAGGCCAATTCACATATCCAGATGCGGAGAGAATTGTTGAATTAAACGTTGGACAAGAATCATCGGTTTATTGGGAGGAGTATAAGGCTTTAATGACGAATACCGACGATTATTATTCTCGCATGAGGGCGATAAATGAATTTTCTATAAAATTAGCAGTGGCACAGTTGAAATCTAAGCCAATGACGGCAGTACTAGGGAATCCGAATGTTAAATTTGACCTGGTCATCACTGAAGCGGATGTACCATTGTTGTATGCTGTTGCTGACAAATACGAAGCTCCTCATATTGCTATTACTGCTTCAAGTGGCAAGATACATCATTATGAGTCTAAGGGATCTCCAATCCATCCTTTATTGTACCCGGATATAAACTCGGTGAACTTCAGAAATCTAAGTAGCTGGCAGAAAATTGTTGAATTCAACCGACACTTCCAAACAAGGCAAGAATATTATAACACATATCTTCCTCTTTGCGACGTTGCAGCGAAAAAGATTTTCGGATTTAGAAGAAGTCTCCTGGACGTAGAACGCGACATAGATCTACTATTCGTAGCCAGTAATCCTGTATTAATTGGTAATAGACCGAGTCCTCCTGCTGTTGTTTATGTAGATCGAATGCATATTAAACCAGGCTATCCGTTACCAGAGGTAAACTTATAATTATAATTACGAACATATTTTTGTTCTTAAAATGATCGCAATATACCTATGCTTAAACAAATTTTTTTTTTTGTAGGATCTCAAGGCATTATTAGATTCTGCTTCCAAAGGAGTTGTTTACTTCAGTCTAGGAGCATTCCAAGAGTCAGAGCACCTCTCGCCGCAGCTCCTGCAAACATTAGCGGATGCTTTTAGAGAACTGCCTTATTTGGTGTTGTGGAAAATCGGAAATACTACCATGATAAATGACCTGCCAGATAACATCATCAGTAGCCAGTGGTTCCCACAGCAAGAAATATTAGGTGATTTGAAAGGAATTCTAGCTTACTTACCTACTTCTAGTTTACGTTATGTCTAACACTTTCAATTGTTATTACAGCGCATCCAAATGTTAAAGCGTTTATTACAAACGGTGGTTGGAGATCTCTTGAAGAAGCTGTATTTTATGAAGTACCAATAATTGGGCTGCCAATTGTTAAGTCTCAAAAGGTTTTCATACAAGAGATCACTAGACACAATGCGGGGGAACTTCTAGATCTCTATTATTTGGAAAAGCAAAACCTCGTTGAAGTTATTTCGGCGGTTGCTTCTACCGACAAGTATGTATAAATCTTCGTTTATTATTTACCGAGTGGAGTAAAGTTTTAGCTCCACTTTATACTGGATTATTTTTTTAATTATTTGTTATTTTTCAACAGGTATAAGGAGGCAATGTCCAAGTTAAAGAGTGCGGCTAATGATCATATTATATCAGGTCCTGAAAAAGCAGTGTGGTGGACAGAATACGTTTTGCGCAACGGTGGTGCTAAGCATCTGAGGTCACCAGCGGTTGGAGATAGTTACTTCAAACATTTAGTGATTGATATTGTTGGTGTTTTTTCAACAGTTTGCATTTTATTCCTGTCTTTGTCATATTTTATCTTGCGAACGGTTATAAGGCGGTTACGTGTTCGATTTTGGCAGAAATATGAAGACTCTTCAAAATTCAAAGCATTATAATGTTTTTACTTATGATGACTTTTAGGTAATTTATCTACCATTAAAATTAAAATTATTAAGAAAAACCTAATAGTATTTGATTTTCCGCAAAATGTAGGTAATATTTTAGGTGTAAAATCTTGGTGTCTTTATTGTCCAAATTAAAATAAGTTTATAATTTAAAGTAGTCTACTTTACCTACAAACACTTGTTTTCAAGTGATTCTACCACCATTTCCGATGGCAGAGCAGAGAAGGAATATGGGGTTTAGACCCACCATGCTGTTCCCAGGCGAGCTTCCTGGAACTGACTCTCTTTACTGACTTTATTGTGCTCCGAGAAACGGGTGTAACATGACCAACTTTCCAAGTTTTCAAAAAAACTTGTTAGATATCATATAGCCTGACCCAGGATACGAACTCAGGACCTCGTGGTCTGAAACCACATAGGCTGACCATTGGACCAACGAGGTATTTATAGTTACTAATATAAATTACATTGTCCCGTGTGAAGATGTAACCCGGTCTAAGTCCTTCCAAGAATCCTTGCTATTATGAAACTGAATAACACGTCTTAGGCTCGTAGCAGAAGCGTAGCTGCCGCTGTATCAGCCGTATCAATGATACGGGGCCCCCGAACTACAGGGGCCCCGTACGTGTAAAAGTAAAAAAAATAATCCACTTACTGAATCTGGTGGTCCAGGAAAAAAGACAAAAACTGTAGAAAAATCAAAAGCATTTACTTTGTGGTGAAAGAGAAGAGAGTTAGAGAGTACTAAAGTAAATCAAAAACTAAACAGATTTTTCGAAATTTGACACTGGGCCTCCCAATTAATTTTGATACAAGGCCCCCTAAGGCACACTACGCCACTGGCTCGTAGTTAAAAGAATTAACACATTTTTGAAACATAGATCCGGAGGTCCCTATCGGAGATCTTGGTATATATAGGTACGTGTAATTGGTTTGGAAGAACGACTTACGGAGGCTGGACAAAACTATTCATCATAAATCACATAATCTTTGGTGAAACGTCTTGCTAGTATTTGATTGTTCAAAATCATCAAGTTAGAGTAAATCAAGCGTAAACTCATCTATCTTAGGTTAAGTCATAGTTAACTATAGAAATCCATCCTTAATCCTTATACTACAATCTAACGACTGGGCAACAGAATAATCAATTAATGTTTTGAGTTTCCGAACTCAAGTGCCAGGTGGTTTTATTTTGACGTTAACTTTGCTAAGTCTGTGGCATGGCATCGATTTTGAATTTGACATTTGAATTTTGACAATTGACATTGACGGAAACGATTGATTTGTTTATTTCTCACATTATATTTATTTTTCTAAAATGAATTAAAAGTTCTATTTGTATTTAGTTTAGCAATCGAAAAACTATCTTAAATTAAAGTACGAAGTTTAAACTTATCCCAACCTACCTGTCTGTCAGGATTAATAACAAAACATTAAAAAGCTCAATTAAAAACAACAAACATGTCAATAGTCAGAACATGTTCAGGACTTTACTGTGGTCGTACAGAGTTAGAGAACGGGTCCTGGGGTGAGTGTGGCGCTTGCCCTAGAGGGTTCCGCACAAACGCCACTAGCTACTGCGTAGAATGTTCCGAAGAGCCAACGTTGTACGACTGGCAGTATCTTGGCTTTATGATGCTGTTGCCACTGGTTCTGCATTTGTTCTTCATTGATATGGTTGCCGCAGGGAACAGGTACGTAATACGAACGATTTGTGTAAGCTGTTCTTTTTTCTTAACTGCAATTTCATCATCAGACTGATATGGCAATGCAGTCTAAGCTGATAGGGAGCCAAATTGGAAGAGATAAAAGTTCATTTAACACATCATTGTGGCAACTGTGTTTCTCTGACATCACACCAGAATACCAAAATTAAGTAATAGTATGCCAAAAGGGTGTTAATTTGTTAACTAGCCCATGCCACATCATCAGACATGACTAAGACTAATGAGCTTCTGAGCTGAGAATTGCCTAATATGCTCCCTGAAGTATGGAATATTACATCACTCATCACTGTCTTCCCAACTCTAGACTGCAATTAATAATTTCTTGGAAAAACCTCATTGCTTTCATAGCTTCATCTGTCTTGATTCTTGAAATGCATGGTCCATTGGTACAAGCTAACTATTGAACAATGCAGTTGCAATACATGATTAAAAAGTAAGAGAATATGTGAAATCCTTTAAATATGACCAATAATCATGTTTAAAATCTGAGGGACTTTTTAGGAGTGAGCAAACCAATAGTCCAATGGACGAGGATAGCCTCATTAGAGTTGTTGAATCTTCAGTAACCTTATCAATAAACAATTAGACACCAAGCATTTACACCCACATAGTTCCTGTTCCCATGAAAAGACAAAATATGTGGCTTTCTATTGGTAAATGAATTTACAAAATCAGTTCAGTAAATCCAGTGATTACCCCCTACAACCTCACAAACTTTACCTCTTTTGTTAATATAGATAAACTATTTTTTTTACAGAAATTCCACAATAGTAGCTCAACTCGTCTGTGCATTCATTGAAGTAGTAATTGGCACAGTATCTGCGTTGATAGTGCTACCACCAACTGGGTCCATGGATCTCCATGTCTGCTCACCTAAAGCTCTGTCGGACTGGTACACACTGTTGCACAACCCACAGCCGGATTACAGAGAGACTCTGCATTGCACTCAAGAAGCTGTTTATCCTTTGTAAGTATCATTATCAGCCTATTATATCGGCTTACTACAGACCAAGGCCTCTACATATGGAGCCTGCCTAGACCCACCACACTACTCCAATGTGGGCTGGCAGGCTTCTAAGTATAAATTATAAATATTTTTTACAGTATTTGTTGGGCGAACTAACACAAGTTATCTATGCTAACAATTCCCAAAGAGGGTCCTAGTAGGTAGAACAGTTTCTTGGGTTTTGTGAAATCATTTAACACAGTTGCTACAGATTCAATGCTTGCTATTCCTGTTAGACAGTAACTAAAAATACAGTACCTACTAACTAAAAACTAAAAATTTAGAAAAACAACATACAGCCGAACATAGAACCTTGGAAGTCAGTTAAAAATTGTGGAAAAGACATTTTATTTCAGTATAATTTAGCAATGTAAACTCAATAATGTACATCTGTGCCTTTAACAGCATATTTGATTGATTTTTGGTATTGTTTCTTTTGTTCATTTAAAATTATTTACTTACTGTAAACAAAGAAAAAATGCATGTATCCAATGCCTAAAAGCATGAAAATATACTAATTAATTCCACCAATATTTATCTCTGTTGCAGATACACAATAGTCCTCCTTATATATGCGTTTGGTCTCCTCATGACAGTGATACTAAGGCCGCTGTTACTGGCCTGGCGCAAATCAAATACTGGCAAGAAAGCTATATACTGTGCCTTGTACTTCTACCCCATACTCGTCCTTATACATACTGTTGCTGCAGGATTGATATGTAAGTGTTAAAAAAAAAACGAACATGTTTATGTTTAAAAAAAAACGAACTTTCTCTTTTGAAAAATGCAACCATTCCATTAGTATTTTCTTATGACGTTGTCATGTTCAACTATCGTCAGTAAACCGACTTACAGACAACCGATTTTTTTTCAAGTAATAGGGATGATGGCAGTTTTTTAAATTGTATATAAATTAAGAGTATAGGTACTAATAGCAAAGCAATTTTGTAAAACTAACAGGGTATCTGCGATCATTACTTTCGGAGCTACAGGGATTTAAAGGGTCAGATTTGCGGCGCTGCCGCGG
Organism: Bicyclus anynana; assembly: GCF_947172395.1. Lineage (NCBI taxonomy): Eukaryota > Metazoa > Arthropoda > Insecta > Lepidoptera > Nymphalidae > Bicyclus > Bicyclus anynana. The sequence continues at coordinate 4,536,059 of NC_069103.1, read as the reverse complement.
ATCCCTGAAAAACGCTCCATACAAAATGGCACGATTTAGTGACGTCGTTGGCTCGCTGATCGTTAGGTTTGTATGGGCGTTCAAACAAAATTACTAATATCTTTGTTATTTGTGCGTTTATGTTTATAGTTCATTTATTGAAAAATGACAAATTTAATGTAAGGAAGCTAAAACTGTATGAATTTTCATCTAATTACGATAAAAAAAATTTAATAGATTTTGAAATTTTATAATCCTATTTATTTTGCAGACAATCTTTGCTTTTTATGTATAAATTAGTTAACATTGACCTTATTTACCCGAATGTGTCATAAAAATCAATATATTTAAACCTAGTCATCATCCCCATTGTGGATGGAAATCCAGTGTGTATAGTGGGTGTGTCTAGTGCATATCCTATTTAAAACCTTGTGAACGCCACTGGCCGCTTAAGTTTCATCATTAGGACCTCATGATTTGAAGTCAAATAATAGTTACGCGGTTTGTACAACTGATTTAATTAATAAAAATATTGTTTCAGATTTCTCGTTCCCTTACATAATCATCATAATATCGATGATGACGTCAGCGTCTCACTTCTCAATCAAAATAGACCAGACATCGCCGGCGCTACTGTCAGCATCGCTCACTAATGTCAGGAACTTGATCATTCTCATTGGACATTGGATCATTCACGCATATGGCATCATCTCACTGACTGGTTTCAAGGAGTTGTGGTACTTAACCTTGGTACCTGCACCAGCGTTGTTTTACATACTAACTGCGCAATTCACGGACCCATTGAAGATTCATAATGATTGACAAATTGGATGTCCGATAGCAAAGTTGGTTTTGATTTGACATTACGATGCTACGGTGAGACGAGAAGCGTTGCTTATCTAGATTTGTATCTAGGTGATGTAGATAGAGTAAATAGGGTTTTAACTTATTAAATGTTGTTGAATGAGTTGTTTGTTTTTAACCGGTTTCTCAATTCGACCATATATATTTTTCTATTTTGTCTTGTTGCTCTTAGTGTGACAAGTTCTCAGTGTGATAATGTCTCCTTGTGGACGTTTGAGGCTTTCAGCAGTAAAGAGAATAATTTATATTTTGTTTTTTATTCTTCACAAGTTAGCTCTTGACTGCAACTTGACCTGATGGTAAATAAGTGATGATGTAATCTCAGATGGCAGTGGCTAACTTGCTAGGCATAGGATGAAAATCCTCACCCATTTCGGTTTCTACACGACATCGTACCGGAACGCAAAGTCGCTTGGCAGTATATCTTTGCCGGTGACCACTCCCACCAGCCAAAACGAATCAAGGAAGTTTTTAGCAATAGATAGAAAGAGAGAAAGATCTTTATTTTAAAGTAATGCCACATATTAGATTTTTAAATTCTAAAATATATTATGGGTTAACTGTCCACTCAAACAGTGGAGCAATAAAAGAATGATCTGCGCTATGTGGCATAACCTAGAATAGGCCCTCACTCAGCATTAACTTGTGAATATGCCTAGATCGGGCTACTTTAGTATTTTAGTCGAGTACGAACAATTTTTGGATTTTCCGCCCTAAAATCGTCCGTACTCGACTAAAATACTAAAGTAAAGAACTAGGCCATAGTGATTCAAGGATTAGGTTGTATAATAGGTTTATAAAAAGTACATAGGTACCTACATACCTATTATCTATACTAATATTATAAAGAGGTAAAGTTTGTAAGTTTGTAAGTTTGTAAGTTTGTAACAATTTTTTGAAATGGGGTAATCTTCGGAACTACTGGACCGATTTTAAAAATTCTTTCACCAGTAGAATGCTACGTTATCGGGGAGTGCTATAGGCTATATTTTATATTTCTATCATATATAACTACTGAGTTATCGCGGGTTTTCTCTTACAGGTCGGACCGAAAAACTTACTTATTCGCATGCGCTGCCTCAACCATTGCGTATAACTGAAATAAATGTATGGAGGCTTTTTGAACCTTTAAAAGTTCTACAAAAAAGTCCGCGACACCATATATCTATCTTTTATATTTTAGCAGATATAGTACCTTTAGTACTTTAATAAATTATTTAAATTTTAAACTAAGGTTTACGTCATTATTTACACAACTAAACTTAAATCCTTATCAAAATAAATTATTTAATAATCACAAGGATATTATAGAGATAAGATTTGCCCTTTACAGTATGTTAATTAGTTATATAGTTTCGGAGATAATACAAAATTTCTGAAAGTCGCAGAAATGCCGCTATATGACGCCCCGCGGTTTCAATTACGTGGTTCCCGTTCCCGTATGAATATGAGGACCAAACATAGCCTATGACACTTGCAAATAATGTAGCTTTCTATTGGTAAAAGAATTTTCCAAATCGGTCCAGTAGATCCAGAGATTACCCCCGACAACCACACAATCTTTACCTCTTTATAGTATTAGCATAGAAGTCGCTTGGGAAATTATAGTCTTTTGGTCATTGCACCACGCACAAAAGGCTGGACCAATTTTGCTGAGGGTAGGGATAGGATAGAGGTAGGGAAAGGGTAGGATAGAGGTAGGGTAGGGGTGATTTAGGGAAAGTGTAGGGTAGGGTAGGGTACGGATAAGGTAGGGGTAGTGTAGGGTAGGGGCAAGGTAGAGGTAGGGGAAGGATATGGAACGTATAGGGTAGTGGAGGAGTAGGGTAGGGGAGGAGTAGGATAGGGGTAGGGTAGGGTGCGGGTACACACTAACAAACGCACTAGCCATCTCTACGATTTTAGGATTTTCCCCTCGATTTCTTCAGGATGCCATCATCTGACATGAAAAAAATGGGACCACCCTGGAATCAAACCCTTTAAAACAAAAAAAGAATTTTCAAAATCGGTCCACAAATGACGGAATCTAAATGGCGGTATCGCTGTACATACATACAAAAAAAAAACATACATACAGCCGAACGTAGAACCTCCTCATTTTTGGCAGTCGGTTAAAAAAGTAGATTTGGAGGTATCTACCTATTTACTCGTACCTATCAGTCAATCGGCTATTTGGTTCTGTAATAATTTTGGCAAATTAAGATATTTTTATTTTACTTTACCTACGTTCCTACGAATCCGCTAATTTTTATCTTTTATCCTATATCTATATAGAGTTCCGTATGATCGGCTTATCGGTTTGGCTTCCTTCCATTTGGTTCGCTATTTATTTTTAAAGCGTCTTATCTCCTTACGATAGGATTAGCTGTTGATGTACCGTACTCGGATATTTGCGAAGATGAGGCGTTCTTACTTAGGTAGGATCTATATTATATACTATCTACTTATATCTACTTTGCGAAGTTTACGGTACTCGTTTATATTAAGAGCCTGTTATAGTCAGACCTTTGTGAGTATAAAAAGCTTAAACGTTTTTTTTACTATTTATTAGTTAGCCCTTGACTACAATCTCACCTGTATGTAACTCGGTGTACCATTCAAATAATCAGTCACTACATTGTTTTTCATCGTATTTTCGTTTTTGCAATCATCTAACATTGTGTTTTCAACGAAATGACACGATTATCGTATTTTTTCATAGAATAACATTAGTCTAGTAGTGATAGTGGCAGGCAGTAACGTTATTTCAACGAAAAATTGGTATTTACGTAATTTCGTTGAAATAATCATGTTAGATGACAGTGGAAACAAAAAAAACATTAGCACTTAATATAAAATAGTGCAGTCAATATTATTTCGTTGAAATAACTATTTTAAATCGTCACAAAAACAAAAATACGATAAAAAACGATGTAGTGACTGATTACTTGAATGATACACCGAGTTACATAATAACCCTGCTGATGGTAAGTGATGACCCAATCTAAGATGGAAGCGGGCTAACTTGTTAGGAGTAGGATGAAAATCCACACCCCTTTCGGTTTCTACACGACATCGTACCGGAACGCTAAATCGCTTGGCGGTACGTCTTTGCCGGTAGGATCAATACCGGCTAGACGTCAATGAATCCAGGTCTTCCGTCTTGTAAATCCACTGCATACCACTACGCCACGGAGACCGTCAAAGCGTTTATATTAACCGTTGGACAAACGAGTCAATCTACAGCATAAGTATTCCAAGTAGGTACCTACTAGGTTAGGCAAGGTATTAGTTTTCTTATAAGTTTTTCAGTCGATTATATTCGGCATTTGGTGGGTCAGACTTTTAATAAATATTTACTACTATTACAAGTGGTACAATGTGTATTGACAGCGATATATGTGAAAATTGAGACTACATACTAAAAAGCTTGCCGTAGCCAAGTGACACGTCGATTCTCTTTCTACGATCGCAAACACTTCGAAAACTAGAAAAATTTATGGGAATGACATTGGCTATCGACAGGTCACGTGATCAAGTTCTGTCAGTCCCATACATTTTTCTAGTTCTCGAAGCGTTTGCGATCTTACAAAGCGAATTGACATGCCACTTGGTTACAGGGGCTGTTTAGTCGAGTAATGTAAAAGTTCTAGGTAGCTACAAGCCCTTAACGCTCGAGACAAAGATGGGTCGGCCGAGCGAAATAAAAACAAACGACGCTGTTTATAGGCGGACTCATTATTAAACGCTTTCTCATTTCCGACCGCACGAAAAAACGAACATTACCATTCTCTGTTGTACTGTTGTTTATTTTCGTGGATAGGTATTCCTTTGTGGCTGAGGATCTAACTAGGAGTAGTTTCTTATTTTACTTTGTTTTTATCGAAGGTTTCATATTTGCTGACGTTTAGAGGGTTAAGCTTGGGACGCACGTGTCGGCGTCGTCATGTCGTCATGAGTCGAGATACTACGAAATGTGCCGTGAGTTAGGTGGGGAGTAGTGGTCCACACCTTTGGTTGGATAAACCTTCATGGAATATTTTGGTATAGGCACGGAGAATGGCTTGAGTGGAGAAGGGGTGTATTAACTAGTTATAAAAGACGTCTTTAACCCTACGTCCTTCGGTCACAAGTCAGGGACTTCAATCAAGGTTATTCTATGCCATTCGAGGGTTTATTGCCAACATAACCTTGTTTAAGTAGTTAAAATAAAAATAAAAACTGTAGGTAAATAAAACGGCTTGCTAATAATTTTGTTCGAACTGAGTTGCGCCGTATTGTGTCGTAGCGAGAGTCGCTATTTGTTTCAATGACGTTGCGGAGTGAATCTTCTGTACTTGTACAATGTACATATGTTTTCTCTGCCGATGGTTAAAAATCTCGAGTCTTGTAATTTTAGTCATATTACTTAAATTTTACGTACGTTCCTAGTTTATTTCTTCAAGTAGGTAAACGCTTCAAAAACATTTTCGTAGTGTCGTGGGCTATGGCATTTTCGATTACAAGTAAGCATGATTATATAAGTACATGGAAAGTGTGACTAAATGTTTAGTTGGTACCTACTCCTGGCATATACATACCCGTTATGAAAAAATTCTCTAAAATGTTTGCCATTCACGTAAACAAAGCTTACATTTTTGACGCATGTTTATTATTTGCTTGTGGATCTGCAGACTAGGTGGTTTATTTTTTTTCAAATTTTACATTCGTTAACAAACGCTTCAAAAACATTTTCGGTACTGTCGTGGGCTGTGACTCGATGCAAATGAATGTTTCGATTACAAACTACATCACTATCATAAATATGATTATTTAGGTACATGGAGAGTGTGTTCCTACTCCTGGCATATACATGCCTATTCGTAATAAAAAATTCTCTAATATTTTTGCCAACGTAAACAAAGCTTACATTTCTGACGCATGTTTATTATTTGCGTGTGGATCTGCAGACTAGGTAGTTTATTTTTTTTTCAAGTTTTACATTCGTTAACAAACGCTTCAAAAACATTTTCGGTACCGTCGTGGGCTGTGACTCGATGCAAATAAATGTTTCAAATACAAACTACATATTATAATTATGTATGATTATTTAAGTTCATAAAAAGTGTGACTAAAGGTTTAGTTGGTACCTACTCCTGGCATATACATAGCTATTCGTAATAAAAAAATATCTAACATTTTTGCCATCCACGTAAACAAAGCTTACATTTTTGACGCATGTTTATTATTTGCGTGTGGATCTGCAGACTAGGTAGTTTATTTTTTTTCAAGTTTTACATTCGTTAACAAACGCTTCAAAAACATTTTCGGTACCGTCGTGAGCTGTGGCTCGCTGCAAATGAATGTTTCGTTTGCGGGAATGAAGTTCGGAGTCCATCCTTTGTGTCCGAAGGCAGCACCTGTTATTAAAACTTTTGTGAATAGCGCACATCCAAATTCCGCCTCTTTTTATATGGGATTTTCCTACTGGATTACAAATATTTTGCATTTTCATCTTTCTGTGCGCTGCTTAGTTGAGAGCGCATTTAATTTTTTTTTTTATATTTTTTTATTCAGTCTATTAGGGACGTATTCATTAATTTTACTCGTATATGTTTTGAAGATACGAGGATGTCTATGTAAGTACTTGCCAACACAATTTTTGGTCAGCTGCATGTTTTTCTACTTTCAAGTAAGCTAGGGCTTAAGCCTTAAGGTATCTAGGGGGAGAGGCTTGTAATAAATTAACGCATAAATAAAATGTTTATCAAAAACTGTTGCTTAGCAACTAGCAAACACACGATAATTTAAAAGATTTTAGGTAAAAAATAGGTATAGCTCGTGCGAATGAACTTGACACCTTTAAGCAACAGTAAACAAACTACTGGTTAATAACAACTTTAATAACCTCGTTATTGATACAAGTTGGGAGGAGGGTAGTTTATCAAAAGTTGTTAATAACCAGATGTTTTTTTTTACTGTTGATTAACTAGTTATAAAACTTAACAGCCACAATGTCCTACAAAAAGCGTACATTATATCGTTCCGAAGCTCACAATTTTTTATTTCCTGGTAACTCAGTTAGCTGCCAGAATCAAGAATTTTCGTAAATAAAAAAGTTAATCGTCTCATCGAGATGAAGCTACTCATGAAAAATTAACTTGATAGTAATCAGTTGTACAAAATGTTCTACGTATCCCTAACTATAATAAGTTAGCCTTCAAATCATAGATATACCTACTACTAGATAAGTACACGCTGTATCAGCGAGCGGCGGTCTGTAAATAGCAACAATTTTAGACGTTCGGAAATCGCCTCGTCAGCCTCCGAGTAACGAGCACACAGTCCTGCCTGATTGGAGGCTTCGTGTTGTCACCTGCGCTTAAGGAAAAAGAATTTTGTCGCACATATTGACCCATACCTGTGCTTTTAGTATACTAATGGATTGGGTACGCTTTCAGTGAAATATCTGATTTTCTTTCATACGAGTAGGTACTCGTATGTTTACTTACCTAGTTCTATTAGGTACAGCTATTGACAATAATATTAAATTATTAATGAGCTTAAGCTAAGCTTCAGACTATAGTTAAAGTCATTAATGAATTAGCAAATCGTTTCGTGAGGTTTAGAAGATCGGTGAAAATTTGCGGTAATTCGGAGATTTTTGAAATAATTAAGTTTATTAGTTACCTACGTAACTAATGTTGGTATGTTTTTGGGTGTCTTACAGTGGAATTCTTAGATGTTGTGGGAGTACCCCCAGGGGATCATTCTCCCGCTGAGTGTCGAATTTAATCTCTATGCGTTTGAGAGCGGGTGAATGATCCCCTGGGGATGCCCCTACAACGTCTATCTATCCTATCTTTATAACTATTGATTATTGACTAACCTGAATTCCAACGGTAACGGGAACTAAGCGGGTGAAACCTCGGGGCGTCTGCTAGTATTGTAATAGATATGTAGACGCTTACTCATCAGCAATTGATTTAAAAGCTGAACACACAGCGTTGTTTGATTAGAGCCTTCGTGATTACCTGTGTGTAGGAAAAAAAGGATTTTTCCAATTCACCCGAGGCCAGCCGAGGCTATATTTCAGTAGAGCGTTTGACCCTTGTGCGGGTTGGCACGGACACAAACGGGTGTATCGACTGGTGAATTATAAATTATTCCGTACATTAGGTAACCTCAAACCTGCCTTGTATATTAAGTACATATTTGCATGCCAGGATTTACCTATATTGCTCAGACTTACTCAAACCAAGCACGCGAGACTTTATTTTGGATACACGTTCTTGGTTTCAGTCAATAGAATTGCATAGCAGTAATAATATCACTGAAAACTAACAAACTCCAAGCGTGCTGTGGAGAGAGCTATGCTTGGAAAATCTTTGAGGGATAAAATCGGGAACGAAGTGATTCGACAAAGAACGAAAGTAACCCACATAGCTCTCAGGGTTAGTACATTGAAGTGGCAGTGGGCTGGTCATGTCTGTCGGACGACCGATGGTCGTTGGAGTCGTAAGTTCTTTTAGTGGAGTCCGCGTCACGGTAATCGGAGTGAGGGGCGACCCCCCACTCTGGAGTGACGATCACTGGAAGGTGGCTCTACTGGTCTTCGATGCAAAAAGCCAAAGATAGAGCGGGCTGACGCTTTAAGAGAGGCCTATGTCCAGCAGTGGATGCATAGTGGCTGATGATGACGATGAATTACATTTGTATTACATTTACATTTGTATTACATTACATTTGTATTTACTTATCATCGATAGCTTTTGTATTATAAACTGAATATTAATTTGCCCTTCAGTTATCCAACACACCAACGCGGGGTCTTTTAAATGTTTATTATTATTACAGACATGCATTTGTCTGTACATTTTACCACTAAATAGAAAACCAAACAGACTTCCAAAAGTAGACAAGCTATACCTACCTGGTATACTTATTGTAAGGTTATATAAACTTACAAATGTATGTTTGGAAAATGTCCATTTTAGTAAGGATGGAGAAACTGGGTCTGTTTTGTCAGTTTTATTAGAGGGGCCAATAAATTTCGTACGTGAGGCGTACTCGGGTCAAGGGAAGAAACGGAAATATACCTATTCCCACTATATAACCTCTTTGCCTATTCCTTTGTTTAGTTCGTACGTACGTAGACTGATCAGGGTCAAATGGCAGACTTATTGGGGTTCAGTTTTCAATCGTGAAAACTACTTAATTCTTAGATAATTTCAGAGTATTAGGATAGCCTGTCTCTGGGCCTGTAGCCATGTGGCACGTTGATTCTCTTTCTACAAACGCTAACACTTCGAAAATTTCCCTTCTCCCTTTTCATAGTCTGTTTAAAACAGTGCTACCACATGGCAGAAATAGGCATTGTTGTAGTACATACTTTCGTAGTTCTCTCAGGTGTTTATACTACTAAAGACTACTAAAGACGTAGACGTACGTTAATACTTAACACAAATTCTAAGGGCTTCCGCACATGGGCCACCGGCCACAACCACAAAACGCCGCTAGCGGCATATTTCCTGTAGTTTTCATACATTTTATATGGATTCGCCGCACATGGCTGACGCCGGGGCCGGCACACGCTACAATCATCGCTGATCGCTTCTTGTGGTCCGCATTGGCCACTAAACGCCGCCACACGGCACTTTATGGGTTAAAAAAGTAGCAGTCACCGACCACAAGTGTCGACCACCGGCCACAAGTGGCTGTCGCGCGCTTCAGCTACTTTTGTGGCCCCTTCTTGCTTCTTGTAGCGGCGTTTGTGGCTGTCGGGTGTGGCCCGTGTGCGACGACACTAAAAAGAAAATGTGATTTGACAAACTTGAATATAAAAATGTTTAGTACTTTTGACTTTTCTTCAAATGAAAGGTATAAGGTGTCGGGTACATTATATCTATAGCGAAGACTCTCAGGGGAAATGAAATTGCAAAACATGAGGTGAACGTTTTCAGACGAGACGTTGAGGTTTTTACTCGGATATTCGCGGGATTACATTAAATTTCTGTGTTTCTGAAATTTTAATCTCACTGTTTCTTTTCATAATATTATATTTAGTCAAAGGAAAAAATATGAGAAGATTTTATTAGATGAAAAACAATTCCAGTGAACTAGAGCTTATTGCTCGTAATATCTAATGGACTTGGAGTCTGCGACAGTCAGACATACCCCATTTTATGATTTGTCAGCCTATGCTTCTTCTTCTACCATAGGTAAGTAAGCCAATTGTGGAGTTTGTACTGTAATGGATTTGGAAGGTAGTAGATTTTAACGTTCCAGACCTTCAACCGTCCAAGTATATCCTCAGCATAATATGATAAATCACTTACCAGTCCCCTGGAACATCCCTAAAGATCAAACTTTAGGGGTCTCTAGTGAAGCGTTGCTAAGCTAAGTTGTCTTGCGATTAAAAATTACCATTTATACTTGTAAAGCCACCAAGGCCCAAAGACCATAATTGGACAATATTTGCGACACTGCCACGGATCCCTGAAAGGCGCTAATACAAAAAATCCATAATACAAAATGGCACTAACTAATGACGTCGTAGATAATAATGATTTGTATGGGCGTTCAAACAAAATTACAAATATCTCTGTTATTTGTGCGTTTATGTTTAGGTAATGTATTGAAAAATGTCACGTTTAATGTAAGGAAGCTAAAACTGTATGAATTTTCATATAATTACGATAAAAGATAATAGTATAAATATAATTGAGTCTGAATTTTTATTATCTTATTTTGCAAATATCCAGACAATCTTTGCTTTTTACGTATAAATTAGTTAACATTGACCTTATTTACCCGAATTTCTCATAAAAATCAATATATTCAAACATAGTATCATACATTGGCTTACCTATACGGTAGGAGCATAGGCTGAAAAACTTTCAGCCTTAAGGTATGTCTGGCAAACGCAAGCTCTCGGTCTATAATAACTTTCTTTAATCGCGCACAGTACATTTTTATTTATTTTATAACCATAATATATTTCGATTTTAGTTTATATTGTATGTGCGGTGGATTTACAAAACGGAGGTCCTGGGTTCGATCCCCGGCTGGGCAGATTGAGATGTTCTTAATTGGTCCAGGTCTGGCTGGTGGGAGGCTTCGGCCGTGGCTAGTTACCACCCTACCGGCAAAGACGTACCGCCAAGCGATTTAGCGTTCCGGTACGATGCTGTGTAGAAACCGAAAAGGGGTGTGGATTTTCATCCTCCTTCTAACAAGTTTGCCCATTTCCATCTTAGACTGTATCATCACTTACCATCAGGTGAGATTGTAGTCAAGGGCTAACTTGTAAAGAATAAAAAAAAGGAATATTTATTACGACAAGTACCTACGTTATTATTTTCAATGTCCATAACTTCATTTGACATCATAGTTGGGCTGCTTGTCTATATGAGAGACGTTTTTACTATATTTTTTGTAAATATTTCACTTCATTACCAGCGTACTTCGCTACTTCATTTGCGTGAATTTTTTTTTTATACAAATCATGGATTTTCCCGAGATGAAAAGAATGTTTTGAAAATTTCATTCAAATCGGTTTAGTGGCTTAGTCGTGAAAAGGTAACAGACAAACAGAGAGAGTTACTCTCGCATTTATATTTTCAAGTATAAAATGGATAGATTGTTGAATAAATATATATAATTGGTACCAGCATTTTCTTAATTAGAATCCTGAAACACAATAAGGAACGTTACAAATATACGTGCATCAAATGTAAGCTGTAGACAGGTTCTTACATTATTACACCATTGTATTTTCCCCCGTGGCTATTTGGTTTATAGCTAAATATTATGGTGAATGGATGTGCTATGGGAAGTCTTTATAATAGATGTCTGTCATAATAATGAAATACCATCGGCTGTAACTCATGTGATTATCGTAGTAATACGAAGCCTTTAGTCGTGAGCTTGTTCGGGCAACGCGGTATGAGTTTTCTTTTTCTCCAACAAATTATTATCATATGGCGCTGAATGACCTCCGTGGCGCAGTGGTATGCGCGGTGGATTTACAAGACGGAGGTCCTGGATTCGATCCCCGGCTGGGCCGATTGAGCTTTTTTATTTGGTCCAGGTCTGGCTGGTGGGAGCCTTCGGCCGTGGCTAGTTACCACCCTACTGACAAAGACGTATCGCCAAGCGATTTAGCGTTCTACTATGATGTCGTGTAGAAACTGAAACGGGTGTGGATTTTCATCCTCCTGCTAACAAGTTAGCCCGCTTCCATCTTAGATTGCATCATCACTTATCATCAGGTGATTCTAGTCAAGGGCTAACTTGTAAAGAATATAAATAAAGAAAGAAGAATAAAAAAAAAGAGAACGTTAAAGCCCGTATCTCGCTACGCCCATGTGTATGTGTGTGTCACACACGATTCGTGAGAGATCTGCAGAAGAACCAAAGTCACTGACATATCTCAGCGAGTCGCTAAGCTGAAGTGACAATGGGCATATAATTCAAAGAGCCGATGGACACCCAGAATACTGGAATGGCGACCCCGCACCGGAAAGCGCAGTGTTGGCCGAGCCCCCACTAGTTGGACCGAGGACATCAAGCGGGTTGCAGGGAGCCGCTGGATGCTAGCGAGACCGATTTGTTTGGAAGTCATGCAAGAGGCCTATGCCCAGCAGCGGACGTCCATCGGCTGTTAATGGTGATGGTGAAATCGTTGTAAGTCAAAAGTTTCTCTACTTTCCAAGAAGGAAAGAGGCCTTACTATGTAGTGAGAATCTCAAATAGGATAATCAATCTCTTTACGTCAGAGCCTAAAATCATTTATAATGATGTGAAGCATTCTGAACGTTGGCTATTCAATGAAAATAATAATTTCGGTCTGTATTTTTCTGCGGTCAGAGAGCAGTCGGCTTTTTATTGTGCGCTATTCCGAGAATAAACGTGGCGGCCGAGCTGTATTGCCAATGTCTGCTTTCTTAATTCCCACAAAGTGAAGTTAAATTCCCCAAATTGAGGAGAAAAGATATTCCACATGTGAAAATCAAGGAAAAAAGTAAAATTACGGCATTTTTTTATAATTTAACTTTTTTTTTGGAATATGACTAGTGATGATTACTATATTGATATTATTGAGTATTTTTTTCATTTTGGGTCTAAGAGTAGTAGTGTCGTGTTGACAATAGATGCAGATTAAAAAACAAGTGTGCGTCTCTGCTGAGGTGGATACCTTTTTTGTCCACGACCAGATGTATGTATTGTATGTTCTGTTTGTTTATTTTTATTTTATTACTTGTGTGTGGACAAATAAAGAGATTGTATTCTATTCTATTCTATTCTCTGGACGCTCGAGATATGTGATAACTTAAACCTGCTGCTGTATGCGTGAGAGAAAGGGAAGCCAGATACTGTGGCGCCGTAATGCATTACGTTACGAAGACGTTTACCCTCCTATAAGAAGTTATAATTTCAAAAATCCCCTCTCAAAGTACCAATTCATAAAAATCACATAACTGAAAAGTTGGATGCCTCGGAGTGGATTTCAACCTACGCCCTCCTAATCGAAGGCGGAAGTCCTATCCACTGGGCTTAGATGCGTCTAATTATTGCAACTTAAAATAAATACCACTACGTACTGCATACAAAGGGGCCTCGCATGGTAGCGCGGGCCTTGCGGTCCAGAGTATAAATTCCCCGAAATTGGGGAATTACCCACAAATTGGTAACACTATAGCGAAGTTGAATGTGCTGGCAGGCGAGGGCGTTTTCCCGCCCGCCCTAGCTGGCGAATATTCAATATTTTCGCTTTTAAATTGAAGCCGATCTCTGAGGCTGACCACTTATTAGTGGTACGCGATATATTCGTATAGAATTTGGGCTCGCGCGCTATTTAATTCCTATAGAACAATTTAATTAATGGGCGTTATCACAAAGCTTGTTAATTCGTGATTAAAATGGGCTTAAGTGCCTGGATTTTCATTTATTTTAAAGCTGGGATACAGTAATGAAAATAATATTGCAGTGAATATTACATGAGTGAGAGAAATAATTAACAACCATATTCGGCTCACTGTTGAGCACAAGCCTCACAAAATGAGGGGGGTTAGACTAATAGTCACTGGCCCAATGCAGATTGGCTGACATGATTAGGAAAATTCTCAGGTAAAGGTCAGAGTTTTTCCTTCACCGTCACAACTAAAAAGTTGGAGCTGAATCTAGTAGGTCACTATAAACGGAATAAAGTAATTAAAGGTGGGTAATAAGCGAAATGTTACCAAACTTTATATGTGTAATCTATAATAATATTATAAAGCTGTAGAGTTTGTTTGTTTGTTTGTTTGATTCAACGCGCTATTCTCAGGAACTACGGGTCCGATTTGAAAAATTCTTTCAGTGTTAAATAGACCATTTATCGAGGAAGGCTATAGGCTATATTTTATCCCCGTATGCCTACGGGAACGGGAACCACGTGGGTGAAACTGCGTGGCGTCTGCTAGTTATGACATAACTAGTAGACGCCGCGCGGTTTCAGCCGCGGTGTATCCCGTTCCCGATAAAATGTAACCTATAGCACTCGGGGATAGTGTAGTGTAGCTTCTTAACAGTAAAAAAAAATTCAAATCGAATCAGTAGTTCCTGAGATTAGCGCGTTCAAGCAAACTAACAAACTCCTCAGTTTTATAATATTACTAGCTGACGCCGCGCGGTTTCACCCGCGTGGTTCTCGTTCCCGTAGGAATACGGGGATAATAAATATAGCCTTCTTCGATAAATGGGTTGGTGAGATTAGCGCGTTCAAACAAACATACAAACTCTTCAACTTTATAATATAGACTAGCTCACGCCGCGTGGTTCTCGTTCCCGTAGGAGTACGGGTATAATATATATAGCCTATCGCCTTTCTCGATAAATGGGCTATCTAACACTGAAAGAATTTTTCAAATTGGACCAGTAGTTTCTGAGATTAGCACGTTCAATCAATCAAACAAACAAACAAACTCTTTAGCTTTATATATTAGTATAGATATAGGTAGATACAGATATAGATATATCTAAGTTTCGAATACAAAAATGTTACTACTCCATAGAAGAGTACTTTGCTGATATTTCCAAAAAATTTTTTAAACTTAATATCATTTAATTTTATTTTACATAATTTTAATTTTATTAATTAAACATTTGTATACCTATTAATGGTGAAACATTGTTACCTAATACATAAGAACATCTTTGTATACCTAAATTTAATGTTCCTTGCAAATATTCTGATTCTGATTCTGATATAGATAGTATAGATAAGCAGTTGGTTAATATAAACGGAGTCGTACTAAACGGATTCTACTGTATGTACCTAGTACCACACGCCGGAATCTCACAAGCCGAAGTTGAATAAGCTAGCCACTAGGTACACCAAAGAGCCAGTTCTGTCCTCCAATTATCCCCAATCTAAACTTTCCTGAAGTTGTACCTATTACCGTTCAAATGTTTGATTGTTCAAGTTCTAGACGGATCAACAATTCAATAGATATTCAAATTTTCCTTCAGAAGCCCTCGAATATTTTATGTTGCCGAATTTGCTAACACTCTGGTCCCAATATTATAGGAGCCTAAGCTTTGGTCAGACATTTTTTTTCTTTGAAAAGGGTGCCGTAAACTCGTCGGAATATTTTATTTGTATCTACGATTTTATTGGCATTTATACCGCGAGGGTTCGAATTATATACGATTCTGCAACGTTTTATAGGTATCCAATTTTGACCCTTCTCGTCTATGGCACGTAAATAATAATCTACGAGTATGTTAGGGATTTTTACTGGCGTTATTATTACTATATGATGTTCACATACAGTGGTGTGCGTAAGGTTGTCGATCAAGGTATGCACTAGTAATAAAATTATGCACGCCAACTATGGCAGGATATGTGTTTAAATATAATATAAAAGACCTATGTAAATGTACCGTATTCTGGTAAAATAAAAATAAATTGATTGATTGATTAAGCAAACTGGAAAAATCTGTGTTTAATAAGCACTATGAAGACAACTGTTAGAGTATGCAGTACTTAAGTGCATGTATGAAGTTCACGTCACTGTTCGCATACCTACTATACCTACTCGTAATATGAGTATCTTCTTAATAATTACATACTTTTGCAATATAAAAATGTGTACAATATACAATTATTAAAATTATTTAAAGTTATTGTTTCATTATCATCATTTTCATCATTAGCAGCCCATTTCCACCTCACTGTTGAGCACGAGTCTCCTCTCAGATTGAGAGGGGTTAGGCCAATAGTCCACTACGTTGGCCCAATGCGGATTGTCAGTCTTCATACACGTAGAATGTAGATAATGATTAAGAAAATTCTGAGGTATGAAGGTTTCTTAAAAATGTTTTTCCTTCACCGTTCGAGACACGTGATATTTAATTTCTTATGTATATATTAAATTTTTTTGACGGCCGCGTGGCGCAGTGGGTTGTGACCCTGCTTCCTGCATCCACGGCCGTGGGTTCGATTCCCACAACTGGAAAATATTTGTGTGATGAGCATGAGTGTTTTCCAGTGTCTGTGTGTATTTATACATTATATAAGTATTTATATGTAGTATATAAATGTATATTAATATTATAATATCAACTATCTTAGTACCCAGAACACAAGCTACTCTGTATGCTTACATTGGGACTAGATAGTGATGTGTATTGTTTAAGTATATTTATTTATTTTATAAAAAAAATAAATAAATAAATTCTTATTTAAATATTAATGCACATACATAACTGAAAAGTTGGTGGTGCATGCCCCGGACCTGATTCGAACCTACGCCATTCAGGATGAAAAGTATTATATATTAGATGTATAGCCTAATGTTAAAGCCATAGTAAATCTATTTCCATTCTAAATTTTGACGACCTCCGTGGCGCAGTGGTATGCGCGGTGGATTTACAAAACGGAGGTCCTGGGTCCGATCCCTGGCTGGGCAGATTTAGACTTTCTTAATTGGTCCAGGTCTGGCTGGTGGGAGGCTTCGGCCGTGGCTAATTACCATCCTACCGGCAAAGACGTACCGCCAAACGATTTAGCGTTCCGGTACGATGCCGTGTAGAAACCGGAAGGGGTGTGGATTTTCATCCTACTCCTAACAAGTTAGCCCGCTTAGACTGCCATTTACCATCAGGTGAGATTGTAGTCGAGGGCTAACTTGTAAAGAATTAAAAAAAAAAACTTTTTATTTCTTTTTTGCTCGCTTTATATAAAAATGAACTTCCGCCAAAGAGCGTATCTAGCGTACTATCAATGAATTTCTATAGAGCTGCGTAGCTATAACAGATCATCTGATACAGCACACCATTCATCATCGTATATAACAAGTCTGTACGGATTTGTAACAAAAAATAACATTTCAACAAAACGTCCGTCACCCTCGCACGGATGAATGCTTAGTCATCAAAACACGCCTTTTTGTAAACGACATATAAAATTGCGAAAAATCGCGCTGGAAGCACTTTGATTGATAACATTTCTGCTTAATACTTCCAAAGGTTATGGGTTCTATTAACTTCTTTTAGAGCAAACGCTCACATACAATTTTGAGCCTCAATGGCTCAACGGTTGGACTTGGACACCGAGGGGTGGTGATTCGATCTCCGTCCAGTTAGACTATTGTCGTACCCACTGTACGACAATAGACCAACGGGGCTGTATAATAGTCCTTATACAGTCTTTCCAGACGGATTATTTGGAGGGGAGTGCAAATAGTCGATATATTTAAAAAAACAAGGCAAATAAGTGAGCGTGTGCTACTAAAGTAATTTTGGCGAAACCAGTAGACAACCCAACTGATGTAAGATAAATAACGGGCTAAACGAACCTTACAATCATAAAAAATTAAGCAATAAATATGACCGTATTCAGATTATAAGTAATAAGCCATCGTCTGTACAAAGCATCATCCTACAATAAATGCCTACAACGCACTGCTCTGTGCCCTCCACTCTACGGCATAGGTGTTTAGTACACATTTAGTATATGTGTAGTATATGTATAAAATCTTTGTATGGTACACATTTAGTATATGTGTACCATACAAAGATTTTATTCTATTAGATTTATGTCACTAACGCGTCGAAACTGAGGTGGCACAAGTGACTAATTGTCTTAATTTAATTTAGTCGCATAGTAAACAATGAAAGTTATATAAATACAAATAATACCTAAATATTGTTTACAATGTCGAGATGTATAAACAGGAACTTTAAAAACTATATACATGACAGGGCACCGACTAATTTCCACTTCTGATAACGGAGAAGCCGTAGCCTCAGAGCAGGTTCTAAGCTTTACGTGTTAAGGATGGCAGATACACAAAGTAACACTATGGATCATTACCGGATCGACCGTTAACTTACTAATACAGTTCTACCCCTAACTACATTATTGATCAAGTACAGCGCTGATACTATCAGATGTAATCCAGGATTAACTATCATAGGGCAGATAGTCAAACACGAGCGGCGATTACGGACTGGCAACCGCTAGTAGCTGGGTTAAAGGATCCTTTAACAACATGTAAACGCTCCCCTTCTCCGCTCGTATTGGCTCCCAGCTAAGTAACTAGCAATGGAATGGCCGGCCTATATGGATAACTCACCCACTAAACTTCTCACTATCATTATTTAACAAATGGAAGACGATTATCCATTCCAACAACGCGATTACAACTGAATTCCTCAACTAGCAGACTACAGTGAGGGCAGGGTGCCTCGCTCTGTCAAGCGTACCGCTATGCGCCATTTGGACGCGATGCTATTGGAATTTTTACAGTCTTATTTCTTTAAAAAGTAAATAATTAAATCCCAATTACATGAAAACCTGAATCTAATACTATCACAATAATTAACGTAGATTTTGCTAACCGATCAAATAACTCACTCGCCGACATACACATGAATATATAATGGAAATAAACATAAACACAAAAAACGGATCACTTTTTGCGGTGATTTTGTTGGCATGTAACATATCTAACAGCAACGATATATTATAAAAGAGATATGTTATGTAGTACCTGTCATTGGTACCATACTATTCAGACAAAGTAATGTTGATTAGTGATAAAAATTAGCACTCTTCTGGAATTAAAGCTAAAATTTATCAACTTAAAACTAAAACTGCTACTAGTAGATGAGCTCATAGTGATATAGCTCGTCCGTGGAAGTCCTACCACCGTGCTTCATTATACCAAGCAATTTTACCTTTGTTTAGGTTATATACAGTCAATGATGGCTAACTTAATTGAAAATTATGAGCCCGAGTTCGAATGCATGCTATAAAAAGTTTATGACGTCATCACGACGACATTATTACTCGTTAATGTCGTATAGGAGCTACCTATTACTTTTTGAGAATACCATATTGTTTGGAGACTTGCCAGACTCTACCAGCCCTTCCGCTCGACATAAATAAAGTTGATTTAGCATAAAGTAATAGCCTATTAGAGTCTCTTCTATGCCTGGCTATTGCCTACTCTCCTAGTGAAGAGCGAGGTGATATAACTAACTTTTAAGCCTTTTTTGAGGATTATCTTTCTGTATTTGAAAAAGGAAATAGTTGTAATTGATTAATTAAATTATATATTTGATATTATATTATATATTTGATATATTTCGCCATTTTTGTTTCTTGACAACTTGATCACGTGTCCTGTCAATAGCAAATGTCACTCCCATACATTTTATAATTTTCGAATCATTAGCGATAGTAGAAAGAGAATCGACGTGCCACGTGGCTTCGGGCCCAGATACCTCTGAAAGTAGTCATCGCAGATACACTAGTACTTCTACAAAATTCTAAAAAACTACCCCATTATAATATGATAGTTAAAAAAAACTAAAAAACACACAGCAAACCATTTCATTTGATACCCATATCATGGGGGTGCATTTCAAATAACCTGTCCGCCATCTTGGACGTCCGCCATATTGTTTTTAAGTCACGTGACTATTTTTTCCGTATTCCTGACAGCAAACCCTTTCATTTGATATCCATATCATGGGGGCGAATTTCAAACAGCCAGTCCACCATCTTGGGGAGGCCGCCGTATTGGATTTGTAAGACTGAGAAGTGGTTCGAGTTAAGATTTCAAGATTTTCTGACACACATAGTTAGTTATAAGTGAAGCCTATATTATGTGTGTTAATAAAGGAAAACATTCTAATTTATATTCCGCAAACGGTATTGTATCTTACTTACACTTATTAGAAACATGTAGCCATAACATATAGGCATTCCATTGTTGCATGAATGTGAACTGAACAAAGAAAATATTTTTCCTCGCTTCGTTTCACGTGCGGGATTTATTGGTTTCACTCCAATAAAAGAGAATACATTGCCAGCCGTGACGAGGTTGGGGGGACGAAGCCGGAACCATAATTATTATTTGCCATCAATAAATGTTCGACATGCTAGAATTTGATTAAGCTGAGAAAATAAACTTATACGTGATAAGTTATTTACGACTAGCTAGCTTAGAAGTAATATTTTTTTCTACTTTCATTGCTTAATCTACTCAATATAAAACCTCAGACTATATCACAAAGATATTCCTACAGGTTGTTTCGTAATGATTCTTATCATATGGTAACCCGTGCTATAATGATCTTTTATAACACCATATATGATTACCATATATAATTAAAGAAAGATACCGGCAAGAAACTCAGCAGTTGTTCTTTTGAAAAAGTCATACAGTATTATAATTTACAATTGATAACAATTAAATTACAATTTCTTATAGTTTTATTTCCTGTGTGAAGGTGGAAGCTGATCCAATGGCCTCCAAGCACCTTTATCGTTAAGGAACTCATCAATAGTGTAGTAACCTCGACTAAGTAAAATTACGTTTTGTGTATGTAATAGGTTGATTGCTGCTTATTGAAACAAAAGTAAATTTGTTGCTCTGTAAAGAGAAATTTATTTGTTTTGAAAATCAAGTCATCCTTGCAAATACAACTTATTTTTACACTTACAGTACAAACAACTAATAATTAATTAATTACTAACCTGTAAAGAGAAACAACATTAAAAGCTATTGTAATGTATGTAATCTATGCTAATGTATGTAAAATGACACTTGTTGATTGTCGCGAAATGCGATGAATTGTCATTAGACGGTAAATTATATTTAACGGTCTTCTAATCATACATTAAATTAAGCTTTATTTAATTGTGGCACAAAAAAGTTGATACCGATACTAATCCTCATAGTCACTAGGTCAATGTCCTTTAAGAGTGTGCAATATGTAATTTGGTGGTTACAAATGGTTCTGGATCTCAGATTCTGGAAAAGTTATGAGCCTGATATTTGGGTAAATGATATTTCAAAGTGTTAGGTTCGTTATGACTATACAAAATACACAATTTGTAAAACGTTTCTCAATAGTTTATTTTTTGGAAAAATACATGTTTTGCTCACATTTTGCTTTTAATCTCAGGAAAAGCAAACTTATTTTCTTAAATTTTTGTTTTGTATAGAAAATTAGGTATATATCTTGAACATGGCCATTTTGTTTTTCGTTATGTTGTTTAATTTACTTGCAATTAGGTAAAAATGGTTTTGGCGCTCACGTCATAAAATTTGCGTCGCGCGTCAATCGCTCCGTGCTTTTCACTCACGTGAAAGTCATAATTCGGCGTCTCGATTGCGCTTCCAATTTTATCCATATCGTACCGACGCGCTGCGTGCTCTTAAAGATGATTTTTCGAAAAGACTCATTCTGGATCACTTTTTATTCTGTGTCTATGGAACGATGTTTATGAGGTCGTGGTATAACGTGTAATGTTGGTAAATTAGATTATAGAAATTAAAACCATTTTCATCTCTGAATAGCATACGCTTTTAACGTGAATGGCATGTTGTGTGGCTTCCGTGTTTTTGCGTAGAAAAGTAAATAAAATTGCACGTACAATAGCTTTCCAAGTCTTTGATCTTTCGCTGTTATTAGATTTAAAAACTCTACATTAATTGTTGTATAATTCCATGATAAGTACACTGTTATGCAATTTACTTTGTATTTTGTAGAGGATGAGTCTCTTTTTGTTTTGTCGCTACATTTTTTTTTAATACTAAGTATCTAGATTATAGTCCTAGGAATTATAGCATTAGGATGATGGGTGCATATAGAAGTATGATTTGCGTTAGCACGATTCTATAGATCTAAACTAGAAATCGCGTGTGTTGCAATTTTGTTACGAATTAATGAAACTCATAGAAACTTGAGGGATAAAGGTGAAATAATAAATAATAAACATTATAGAAAGAAGAAAGAAAGAAATAAAAAACGTTTATTTTAAAATTGTGCCACAAACCACAATGACGAAGCACCGATGCAGCGTCCTATGTCTAAAACACCTAAGTAAGGCAAGACCAAAAACACAAGTAGTAAAAGCATCTAACACCACACTGTCTCGTTTGGCACAACCTTGAAAAAGGTACCAGCTCAGCATTTTGCTGCATGATCCAACCAATTGCTGCCAGCTGATTTTCAGCTGATACCCTCATCCTTGTGACCCCACGGATATACACAGCCACGCAGCGACATAAAACTATTATAAATTTAACTTAAAACAACAAACAAACTAAAATTAATAAATATAAAAAAAATAGAACTGAACTAAAAAAAATAGGATGATTATACCATATGATTACCATAATAGTAGCCTGTAATATCGAAAAAATCAAATTTGGTGATACCGGTTCATAAAATGCCTGAATAAATTAATGCAGTTCATCACCCTATATTCGGTTCACTGCTGAGCACGAGTCTCCTCTCTGAATGTGAGTGGTTAGGCCAATAGTCCACCACGCTGGCCCAATGCGAGAATAGAGAATTAAGAAATTATTAGGTACGCAGGTTTCCTCACGATGTTTTTCTCTCACCGTTTGAGACACGTGGTATTTAATTTCTTAAAGTTCTAATAATATAGGTACAGAATGGTACATTCTTTGAGACTGATACCTACAGTTTAGTTACTGATTCTGGCGAATAAATATTAATGAACAATCAAATCATAAGCACTCAATTCTCAATAAATGCAATAGGAATTAATTTAGATTATGAGTTCAGAAATAACTAATTATATTAACCAATACTCGAGATCTGGCGTTTCTTACAGTAAGAACTTATCAAGCTCTTCACGCTTGTCATCTTCAAATTTAGACAAATTCGCTTTTCGCTACTTGCTTTTAGTAAAAGGATGAAGATATAAAGTTAGCGGCATTCTCGCGCTCTAGACAATGAAAGTTGCAGTTTCCATAAACTTTCATAA
Source organism: Bicyclus anynana (assembly GCF_947172395.1). Classification (NCBI taxonomy): domain Eukaryota; kingdom Metazoa; phylum Arthropoda; class Insecta; order Lepidoptera; family Nymphalidae; genus Bicyclus; species Bicyclus anynana. The sequence goes on along the minus strand of NC_069103.1, from coordinate 4,512,958 downwards.
GCCTCCTGGAAACACGATATTCTGTAAATTTGTTGACGAAACGTGGTAATTCGACAACAGATTTACTAACGGCAAACCGTTTCAAAATTTCAGGATCCCTGGAACATTTTTTCAAGTGATCACTATCAAGTTAATTTTCGTAATATATTCGAACGTGCGGGTTGACTGGACGTCGACAACAAAAGGATACCATTTTTCACGGGATCTCGTTGTTCTGTGGTAAAATGGGGAAGGAGGAACTATATTGTAAAGTACCTGTGCAATATTACCAATGTCTGAAAAGTTTTCAAGTTATAGGCAAACAAAAGTAGCACATAATATTTGTATAATCTTGCGAGGGTCATTAATTACATTAATTTATTCATAATCCCCGGTCGGGAATTTTACACCCGTTTAAAAAATCGTTTCAAAAGTGCTCTACACGCTTTTTGTGAAAAATATCAGCTAAGTAATGCCATGGTAATTGCAGAAATTCTTGGTAACTTTCCAAATGTGCACGATAATTTGTATAGTAACTGGGTACTGGTAGCATGTACATTGGTAGGATAGAAATTAACATAGGAATTTTAATTGAGAAAGAAATTTGTTTCCACTGAATTAGATGCAGTTACTGCAATTTGGATTAACTATTCTTACTATATTTTCTGAGACGTGATAGCCTAGTGGATATGAACTCTGCCTTTGATTTGGAGGGCGTAGGTTCAAATTCGGTCCGGGGCATGCAACTCCAATCTTTGAGTTGTGTGCATTTTAAGAATTTAAATACCACGTATCTCAAACGGTGAAGGAAAACATCGTGAGAAATTTCTTAATTCTCTAGGTGTCTGAAGTCCGCAATTTGGGCCAGCGTGGTGGACTAAGGCCTAACCCCTCTCATACTGAGAGGAGACTCGAGCTCAGCAGTGAGCCGAATATGGGTTGATAATGATCAAGTGTGTACATGAATAACTCGAAGAATTTAACTAAACAATTGAAGTGCAAGGAAAAACGAACATCTTCGATATATATAAATAACCACCACGCTGGCAGACATCACACTCGCAGAAAATTAAGAAGATTCTCTGGTATGCAGGTTTCCTTACGATGTTTTTCCTTACCCCGGACCGGATTCGAACCCACACCCTCCGGAATCGGAGGCCGAGGTCATATCCACTGGGCTATCACGGCAGCCCGTAGACACTTATAATAGAATTTTCTTATCAAATGTTTACCTTCGCAGGAAATGTAAAACTGTTAAGGATCGTACACAGAACTCGTTTACCCGAATTCTGACGACGATGAAGCAATTTCCGACGCGCAAACTGTTAGCGAGTGTTTGTCGATCGTTGTCGATACAGTTTCGTTTTGATTTTCATAGAATGTGGAAGTTGATTTTTATTTCATCTATCCTACTACATTTGGTTGATGCTTTAGATCGATGGTGGAAAGATGCTTTAAGGCAATTGAATTGGCTTTCTTCTTCACTTAACTCATGAAATATTAATGAAAATTGCAAAGAATTATGGTCTTAAAAGACCACTGTTGAGTTTGTCTTTCTTCTCAGCAGAACCTTCCAAACTGGTGGTAAAGCCTCCAAATAGTTGAACTTGACGTTTCAAAAGTACTTTTAAATTGAACCATCTTAAATTAAAAGAATTTTGAATTTTGAAATTTGGTTGTACGACTTACGACTTTCGGTTTTTTAAAGTTGTAACTATACGTAAACTAATACTCTTTGTGGTTGTTATTTGTCGAGCTTAATTAAAAACCAACTAAAACTGAAGGATAATAATACAAGTAGGTAGGTACTTATAAACAGAGAGACATACACTAAGTTTTTATTTAACATTTTCATACTTCCAAAGTTAGCTAAGTTGATTAAAACTGTTGTAACTTAGACATATTATCTTAATTTTTTAAGAAAAATGGTAAGAAAATTGGCTTTCAATAAGTGGTGTGCCCTGAATCGTAGAAAAAATTTTCTATTTAGTACAATTTGAACGTGTAGTGCGTATAGTGCATTAAAAAATGTGTGTGAATTTAATTCGTTATCGACAGGTCAATGACCAAGTTATCGATTGGATCTCTCATTCCCATACATTTTTCTAGTTTTCAAAGCGTTAGAGTTTGTAGAAAGAGAATAGACGTGCCACACGGCTACAGGCCCAGATTCAAAATGAGTCCAGGTAGCCAGCGCCTTTTTGCAGTGAAGTGCACGCCAGTGAGTCATCAAAAGTGAGAAATTCAACTAATTTGATATAATAAAAAGGGCTCTTGCCACCATAAATATTTCTGCGCTAATAGAGCCGTCAGGAATCAGTCGGGATGATGGCAAGAGACCTGATGGATTGACGCTGGTTCCCTGGGAAATGGGGCGGTGACAGAAGGGCTGGCTCATTTTTTGCGCAAAGGATCAGCCTGGCTGTCCAGCGCGAAAATGCAGCCAGTATTCTTGCCACCATTCCACGTGGGCATGATTTGTATAGTTATTAGGATAAGTTAGCTTAAGTTCCATATTGTATTCTTTCTCACTATTAGCTAATTTTGAATTTGAATTTGAGCTTACTAAATACATTAAACGTTGATATTTACGATCTCTTAATTTAAAGCCCGCATTGGCTTAACGGCACTTCGGTAGCGATTTAGCGCCTAATAAACGCTGTAGGCCATCAATTCTGTGCTGTGTAGCTATTTTAACAGCATTCCGCTGTGCGTGATGGGAGCTGTTGCCTACGTCACGTGTAGGCAGTATATAGGTATACTAGCGGACGCCCGCGACTCCATTTGCAATTATGTTTTTGTCAAATAACGACAATACACGACTAGCTTCGAAACGTCATTACAAATCCAATATGGCGGCCTCCCTAATCACTTTAACTATGTACAATTTGACCCACTTCCCGGTCTTAGTGTAGGATGATATTTTGCACACGCTCTGAGTTCTGATGACAATACATGACTAGCTAAGAAACGTCATTACAAATCCATTATGGCGGCCTCCCCAAGATGGCGGACTGGCTGTTTGAATTCAACCCCTATAATATGGATATCAAATGAAGGGTTTGCTGTCAGGAATACGAAAAAAATAGTCATCAAATTAATTATTTTTAATTTTTAGTGCATGCTAAAAGCGTGTTTTTTAGTTTTTTAAACTATTTAAAGTTATTTTTAGTCTCACTCAGAACTCTAACTCGTGATTCGAAGCCACAAATACTACCCTAAAGAAATACATAGATATAAGAATCAAAGTAACTTAACGTTAGTAGATATATACGAGTAGATATATTTAATCTTTATTGAACATAAAAATAAATATAAAAACTAAAAAAAAATAATTATTATTAAATCCTTAGTATTTGTAATTTAATGGTTAGTATCTTCTTAATTTTTAATAATCATGAAATAATCATCTAAACAATACATCCCTTAACGAATGAGTGAAATGCAACTCAACAGTACCTTAACCCTTCAACTCTAACACGATTAATTAAATGCTTACAGTTTTAATTTGACGCCACTTGACAGTCTCCGCCATTCCAACCCTAGTGCTGGCTCGTAAAGGGTTTGTATTATCATTTAAACCGTTTATAATTTACCTTGCTTCCATTTATGAGGCATGTTTTTAAATTACATTCCTTTTCATCAGTATAGGTTTCATCATTATCAACCCATTTTTACGACCCACTAGAGGGCGAGATGTCTCTTCATATTGGAAAGGGATAAGGAGTTTAAACCCATGTTGCTACAATGCAAGTTTGTGGGCTTAGGGTTTATTTTATAATTTTATGGGCAGGCACCTAAAAAGCGATATGGAGGATACCCACCACGTGGTTCAATGCGGGATGGCGGGCTTACTGTGAAAATGTTTGACCCTTAAAAAATCACTATCAGATGATTACTATTAAGGATCCAGACCCTCAATTTTATTTATATTTATTGTTATTTAAAATCTTTGTACAATCCTCTATTATTTATTTATTAGTTCTTTTTTTTTAATTTTTAACAATGTCAATATAAATATAGAATACAAAACACTATTAAAAATTTATAAAAAAAATCAACCCTCCCGCTGCGGGACATTTGAGTGCCCAAGCAACCGGTGGTCAGGGCTCCAGAGTGAGGAACCTCCTCACAATACGCGTCGTCTCAAGAATCACTGCCTTTTGTATCCGACTCTTGATCCAACAGTTAAGCGAAAGTTTCTTAAGGTGTTGGTCGAGGCTTAAAATTAAAGCCATTTCTTTTGCTTGTTATTAATATCTATGGTTGTAGATATGGAAGGGACATTGTTGTTTGTACGACATCTAAATAGAATTGCGTTAATTTGCGGTTAAGCCGAACCAAATTAAAACAGTGAGAATATAATTAAATATGCAAATAAGGTTGTTTACAAATCGTGGGCCCGAAGACTTGGAGTTCAAACGCGTTTGAATGAAGCCTCTTTGAAGTGATCTTGCTTGAAGATGTTTATTTTAATTTAATGTTAAAATTGGGACAAGTATTGAGCCTGTATTTATGTATGTATGTTTCCATTGTATGTATTTATATACCCGCTTTGTCCCGCGGTTTCAACTACGTATATTTTTCCGGAATTTTTTGGATATCGTGCGTGTGGGGAAATGAGGTGCATCAGTCGTGGTTTTTCATTCATCGCTACATGGCCTCCCGACCCACACGGACCATCAGGAGTGTTACGAACGAAGTTGCCAAGCTATAGATAATTGTATACGTTTTCTAATAAAATAAACACTATTACAACCAATGTTAATGTACACGGCGAATAACAATTTGGGCTTCCATCGTCCTTAGCGATGAGGGTAAACAATTTCATTTGTCTCTTTGATTATAGATTTTCCTTGGAAGTGAAATTGATTGAGTTTTCTGTGTTCCTTTCATTTCGCGAGCAAAACGTTTTATTAAGCTCTAGGTTGGGCCCGTTACTAAGTTCTCGTGAATAACTCGATACCAAATCCTTCCATTTTAATTAACGCAGTTATACAAAACGCTACGAAATTGAAAACTGAATCATAATAATTCATTCTATAAACTTATTAATCTAATATAAAAAAAAAATAAAGTAAAGGGTAAATATTTGATTTAATATAATATTAGTAGGTAGTCGGAGAAAATGTGTTTGGCTATATAACATGGCGTTAGTTTTCTATTAGAACGGGTGTCCAGGGCTGCTCTGGTGGAATCTTGCCAGATTTATCTGGGCGGGGAGAATGACTTGATTGATGAATGGGAGTGTTAACTACTTTTAAAGGACGTCCTTAACCCTACATCCTTCGGTCACAAGTCCGGGCCTTCACGCAAGGTTATATTGTGCTACTCGAGGTATTATTGGTAAGATTCTTGGTGGGAATTGTCAGACCAGATAGACATTCATTCAATAGTTGTGTTTTGTCCTTTTAATCCCCTCTAATGTAAACCCTTCTCCGATAATATACCTATATTATTTTAATAATAACTAGTGGATTTTTTTATAACTACTTCTAAAAGACTGTTAAGAATATTTCTTTTTACTTCACCTTTAGATTCAAAGTATGTGAAAGGCTACACGATGAATTTTAGATATCAAAGCCAAAAATATTTTATTCTTGAACAAGTTTAGACACTAAAGCAAGCGATGTGTATTACGCTGGAGACCTTTTAAATGTGGGTTTTCAGGTGGAAGGTACGAGTCTCACGGAGGGATTGCATTCACAATACGTTAGTCAACAGAGGTTCTGCTGTATATATTAGGGAGGAAGTTCGAATACATGGGCCATATAATGCGTAACTCAATATCCATGGAAAGGTAAAGGGCAAACGAAGATCTAGCTACGGTCGAAGCCTCCCACCAGCCAGACCTGGACCAATGAAGAACTTCTTAATCCGATAAAACATATAGGTCCCACGGGATTTGTTAAAACGGAATTCCAAGCGACTGTCGCGAGCATCCACTAGTTAATAATGAAATGTTTGCTGATGGATAGCTGAAATTCAGAAGCAAAAAACGGAATATTCACAAACTGCGGGCGATGGTCGGAGGGGGCAGTGTGTCGACCCCGGCCACTCCATTAGAACCCCCTCACCGCGTTTATTCACCAGAATAGTGGGCAATAAAACAGCGACCGACCACTGGCCGCAGAAATAAATTTGATGGGAGGGAGTGGAACTCACCGGCAGGGTTCCGTAGAGAAAGCTGACTGGAAACTGTCGGCGTTTTTCTAGTGTTGTATGTTTGTGGGAGTTATATTTAACCTATTGTACATCGTAGATCGTTAGATGGGCTCCTAAGCGTCGTGAAATTGTCATTGGTTTCGCAAATACTTACGATGGAAAGTAACAGCTTTCTCTTTATTCGTGTTGTGGCTTGTGTTTTTACAGTTCCAAAATGAACATGAAGGCATAATTAAGGGATTAAAGAAAAAAAACTGTAAAATATTCTTTAAGTCCACGTCCACTCACAGCATGCGCTTGTTGCGTATTGACATGATGTGCGTGCACGTCTTTAGTAATGACATGACATTTGCGTTCTTTAGGAAGGGCCCATCTAACGATTTATATCGATGCTATTGTATATACTTTATACGAATATACAAAACAAAGTTCTTGAGTTATAAATGGTATATAACGGGAAGATCAATCATTTAGATTAGAGCTACACTTTCTTCGGCTTAAGTAGTCTATACTAACATTTTAAAGAGGTAAAGTTTGTTTGTATGGGGTAACCTATAGACCGACTGAACCGATTTAGATATTTCTTTACCAGTAGAAAGCCACGTTATTTGTGAGTGTCATAGGCTATATTTTATCCCCGTATTCCCTCGGAAACCGCACGGCATCTGCTAGGTATGAATAAGTGAGTAATGATTTTTTAGTTGACTTGGCATCATCAGAACCTTAATAACCTACCATATGTATCTACCCATTATTCTTCTGGAAAACAAATTCATTGTTTTACAATCAGAAATGAGGAGATCCAAAAAACCGAAGTCACCAACATAGCTCAACGTATCACAAAGCTGAAGGGGCAATTGACAGAGCACAAAGTTCGAAAAGCCGCTGGACGTTGGGGTTCCAAGTGCTGGAATGGCGGCCCCACACCAGAAAGCGCAGTGTCGGTCGACCGCCCACTATGTGGACTGACGACATCAAGCAAGTCGCAGATATTCGCTAGATGCAGGTGGCTCAGTATCGTGATGTTTGGAAGTCCCTACCAAAGGCCTATGTCCTGCAGTGGACGTCCATCGGCTTACATGATGATGATGATATTTTACAATATTAGATTTCATTTATGAAAATACGTGATGTCCGACTTATTTTACTTTCCCTAGTTGTTAGCGCCACGGAAGGAGAGAGTTCCTTTTCTCCAGTTTTATGACATTAATCTACGCAACCCTACGAAAACGCAGTACAATTATTACCCATTTTCCGCTGTGAATAGCGTAGCGCCGCGCAACGAAATAGTCTAAGAGCCCATGAACTCCAGACCTTCGTCATTTAATAAAAGCTCAAACTTTGTAACCTCATGCACCTACCATAGGTAAATACGATAGCTAACTATGGACTTTGGACCGCGGTAGCTTTGGAAGGTCGCAGGTTTCAAGAATCCTTACCTTCAACCTATTAAGTAAAAAGAGTATTTTTTTTATATTTCCCTCGGCTCTAGAGATTATATTCCCAGTCGGCAGACATGACAAGTCTTCGCAAGAGACCCTTAAAGTTTTATCTTAAATAGTGTTTTTCGAAGGGTTGCCGCGAAGCGAAGTGACTGGCGATTATTTTGCCGCCTCGACTATAAATATATTGTCGAACAAAATAAAAAAAATACACTTTATATTCAGACGGTTTAGAGTCTGGATCCTTGAAACCACATGCTAGGAGCATGACAAATTTCCAGCTTTATAAAATGACGAAGGTCTGGCTGTCGCTCGCTCTCCGTCTAAAACTGCTGTACCGTGTACAGGAAAATCGCATAGAAAAAATATACGCCACGCATGTTCTGTTTATCAGATTATAGAAATTAAAACCCTTTCATCTCTCTGAATAGCGGATGCCTTTATGGGGAGCATCTGTGAATCGCGTTGGTATATTTTTTTTTTATAAAAAAAGTAAATGGAGAATTGTGGCTTTTGCATTATATCTCTCCCGTTTCTGGGGTTCCGTATCTCATAACGGATGCTTCTATTTTTCGGCGCGCTCGCTCATTCGACGGTCTGCACCGGCAACGGCGTTCGGTGCTATGGAAACCATTCTATCCTGTGATTGCGATTTCATACTGTTTAAATGTCAATTTAGCAGTGTAGAGATTGAAAACGGAGTATTGGTGAACTGGTTTTTGCGAAAAATCAATCGTGCTATGAGAGCAATATTAAACTACGTAGGTATAAATGAATAGAGTCAAATAAGAGGTGTAAAGACCTCTTTATGCCGATTATGAAAAAGTTTCTTATATAAACAAAGCTGCGATTGCATACAATCAAATCAGAACAATAAAAAAGAAAGAAGTTTTTCTTATTTTTCTGATTTAAAGTATCATTTGAACTATGCTCAGAGGCACAATTATCCGCCCACTTTAATATAGTCAATTAAGAAGTTTGATGGATTTGATAGGTATCAGGTTTCTTGGTCTCAACCGTTAAAGCAAAAACTGTAAGTATGTTTTATAATTCCTTCGTTTACTATGAGAAATCTCGTGATAGCCAAGTGGATATGACCTCTGCTTCTGATTCCGGTGGGTGTGGATTCGAACCCGGCCCGGAGCATGCACCTCCAACTTTTCAGTTGTGTGCATCTTAAGAAATTAAATATCACGTGTCTCAATCAGTGAAGGAAAACATCGTGAGGAAACCTGCATATCAGAGAATTTTCTTAATTCTCTGAGTGTGTGAAGTCTGACAATCCGCATTGGGCCAGCATAGTGAACTATTGGTCTAACCCCTCTCATTCTGAGACTTGAGCTCAGCAGTGAGCCGAATATTGGTTGATATCGACTATGAGAAATCAATGTACCCATTCCAATCGCTAAGAAATTGAAAATTGATCATGATTTGCCTTATTCACAACACTATTGAGTTACTATTTACTTGAGTATATGACCCGCGAATGCCTCTTAGACTTAAGGGTAAAATATACAAAGCGGTTGTAAGACCTGACGTGCTGTATGGATCAGAATGTTGGGCGGTGAAAGGGATGGATAGTAAACGAATGCATGTGAATGAAATGCGTATGTTGAGATGGATGTGTGGTTTGACAAGAATAGATAAAATAAGGAATAGATAATATAAGAGGAAGGTGGCGCAAGTGACAGAAAAATTAAGGAGTAGAAGGTTAGCTTGGTAACGACATGTAATGCTAAGGGCGGAAAGTCATATTACTAGAAAAATGTTGAATGTGCATATTAAGAGGAGAGAAAGGCCAAAGAAGAGATGGTTGGATTGTGTGAAAGGAGTGGATGATGAGTTGACGAGTAATATAGACGAATGGAAAAGATTGACATATTTTTCCGACTCCACTTAAGTGGGATAAGGGTAAGGAGATGATGATTGAGTTACTCTTTACTACTACTGTTAAAAGTTAAAATGTACTTCTATGTTTCCTATTTAAAACATACAAAATTCGGTAGATTCTAGGCACTATTTTACAAGTACGTCGTTACATTAATTAAAATCTTACTGTGATAATTTGCGTCGTGTTGGTTAGCCGGCGGATTGTGCGCGAAGCATTAAGGCATTAGCGAGGCGAGCGTTTCAACTGAAATTGTTTTCAATGTTAAATTATTTAATTACTTCGCCGTGTTTCGCTTTAAAGCAGTCTGCTTCCTATTCATATTTATCATGGTTTTTAATAAGAATATCCTGCCGATTTTATTTCGTTTTTGTAAACTGGATTTACAGCCCTTGGGCCCACGAAAAAAATATTTATTCACGACCATAGTGCACAAACGTTGTGTTACGATACTAGAAGACGTTCCGTGGTGTCATCCGCGTAGTTCCCGTTCTCGTGGGAATACAGTAATAAAATATAGCCTATGACACTCATAAATGATATGTCTTTCTATTGGTGATAGAATTTTTAAAGTAGGTTCAGCAGATTCAGAGATTAACCCTAAAACCTCAAATAGGTACTACCTCTTTATAATATATATATATAGATTTATGGCGAGTCGGACAAAACTATTAACTAGGTGAACCATGGTAGGGCTTCTTACTTCTAACCCATCTTTCAGATTTTGGTGGTGAAAATTGTCCGACAAGGGTATCATGGTAAAGTCAAACCATGGTATGGTTTCGCTCGTTCATAGTTTTTTCTGATCCATGGATATCAGATTCACAACATTCCAGTATCGTGGTCTTGAATAAATATTTTAATAAACCCCTGGATTTGCTGCTGTTTATGGTCTAGTGATTCTTTGATTCTTAAATAAATGTTCCATTTGTTTCACATCTGTGCCTGACGTTCTGTAATATAATATGTAAGTAATGTGTGTTTTCTATCGAATACACTTTCCATCGGTTTCAGAGACTTGTAGCAATTTTGTTGTAGCTTGCATTTTTGGCTGGTTTGTTCCAAGTTCTTGTATTTATGGTAATTAATAAGACGCTTATCGTAAAATGAGATGGTAGGTATAAGAGTGGTAATTTAGTCGATTGCCAAATTAGAAGGTATCAGTGGCGAAGGATGGAATTTTAATGAAGATAAGTCTCAAAGAAAAGGAAATTTATACCGCGTGATACTCCGCAACGCCTCCACACTCCTGTTTATCATGTATCCATACAAATATAATAATATATTTGTGTATAATGAATATGTATGTATGTATATTTAAAAGGTAACCCGTCAGGAATCGTCTTGTAACAACTCTTCGCCTCTGGTAGGTATCTATTTACGATGAATTAATATTATCTCCTTTCCGGATAAAATCTTGGAAATGTTTACAATTTATGAGAAAATATTAATCATAGGTTCAAAATAAATGAATACGTCCACAGATAGGTACTTATTCATTATTCAATAACTATGTTTTTCATTTAATGACAAGTTACTAAGTCACTGCAATCTCACATGATGTTAAGTGACGATGCAGTCTAAGATCTTTCCTAACCTAACCTAAATTGGAAGAGGTACAAGTTTATTGTACCCATATCTCTGACACTGTCTACATGGCATCGTACCGGAACGCTAAATCGCTTGGCGGTACGACAAGCTAAAATACTGAAGAATTAACAAAACTTGGTAATAATAACATATAACTGGAATTGGGCATGGCCACCTCGATTTTGTATCTTCGTGGCCTCCTAGATTTAGTCTTATAAGGAAGCCTGAATTTTTGTAACAAATACCTTATCTTATCAGCCGATAGACGTCTACTGCTGGACATATGCCTCTTGCATGGACCTCCAAGCACAACGGTCCCGAGCGACCAGCGGCTCCCTGCAACCCGCTTGATATCCTCGGTCCACCTAGTGGGGTTCGACCAACGTCACTTTCCGGCAGAGCATTATTAGAAGGCTCAAAGTCACACAGCGGGCGATGGTGCGAGCTATGCTATGCTATCTTTGAAGCCAATGCATGGAACTATTTAAATATGAAAAAAAAAACATTGTATCACGGTTTACCTGTGTGCACAGATTAATTAATAATATACAGATGTAGCGTACGGAATATAACGGTGTCGTACCCGTCACGGATACGAAATTCAAAAACGAATACGTTCTCTTGTCAGTACGATACGAACCGTCGCATCAGTAATTTTTAATAATAATCAAGAAAAATGGCGTCTTTTTTTTTAAATATTTTAAAAACTGTTCACAAAAACTAATGAAACATGTTTTTTTTTTAATGGTTAATATATTAATTTACGTAATAATAATAATAATAATAATTTTATTATTTGCTTTAAACATGGGTTACACTTGTTATAAAATTAATAATAATAATAATAGTAATTAATTAATAGTAATTGTTGTTAGTGTTAAATTTTGAATAACAAATTATGAAAAAAGTTTGTGTATGCAGATGTCAAGGAGACGCGTGACTTTTGTTTTTTTTTGTTGCACCGGCTTCAGCGCGCAGTTTGTAAAGACTCTCTCTGGTTACTCTGTGCCTGTCTGGTAATGAACATGAACAACAACATGAAGAGCTTTGTGATATGGTTTGAGATTTTTTATTGAGTAGGTTACGAAATGGGAGTAGAAAGACAAATTTTAAACGTCTTGCGATAAAATCCTATACTGTTACTGTGTGTCTGTAGGTAAGCTATTTTAAACTGTCATCTTTCTTGAACATCGCGACGGTTTGGACAGGATAGTTATATAGCAGAGAAAATATGGAAGTTTCCAAAGAATAAGTTGCAATATCGGTGTGGGACCACTCAAGGGAACGAAATTGCAATATGCGACGCAAAGACGAAGTCTTAGGTATACCTATACGTTACGTGTGGTGTGTTTCGACGGTATTGGCAAAAGAATCAGAATTTAAAATTGTTGAAAAATTATAAGTTTTCTGTTTTAATTTAGTTTTTTTTTTTTATTGTTTATAAGTTAGCCCTTGACTACAATCTCACCTGATGGTAAGTGATGATGTAGTCTTAGATGGAAGCGGGCTAACTTGTAAGGAGGAGGATGAAAATCCACACCCCTTTCGGTTTCTACACGGCATCGTACCGAATCGCTTGGCGGTACGTCTTTGCCGGTAGGGTAACTAGCCACGGCCGATGCCTCCCACCAGCCAGACCTGGACCAATTAAGAAAATCTCAATCTGCCCAGCCGGGGATCGAACCCAGGACCTCCGTTTTGTAAATCCACCGCGCATACCACTGCGCCACGGAGGCCGTCAGTATAGTAAAACCTTTATTCTCTTCTCGGATCAAAGCGCGCTTAGTACCACCGTAACTTAAATTTTGAAATGATGAAATGCTTGTCACGATACTTTACGTTTATTACTACTGCAAAATAATTTATTTACTAGATCTCATTCTCCTTATAGGTACAAAACGTTAACCACACAAGATCATACCTACATATTTATTTCCCGAGAGGCATGACGACACCGATGTCGCGTTTTCTTTTGCTAGAAAGCTTTTACGTGTATTCAGCTATTCTGTAATAACATTACGCGTAGACAAATACAATAAATAATGCGTAAAATAATCATCATTGAAATCAATTTAACGGCAACCCTACAAGGGTCAGTGATGGGCTAGCTTGTCATTGAATAAAAACTATAAGGAGACTTCTCTTCTAAATGAGCTTGTCATTTAATAAAACTTTAAGGAGACTTCTTTTCTTCATGCGCTTGTCATGACCTTTATATTAGTATAGATATATTCTGATGTCATTTATATAACTAAGTAGGTTTATTTAATACAATAGCTAATTTATAAGTTTAATTTGTAATTAATATAAACTCTATTAAACACATTTATTTTATTTTTATTAAATAAAAACTATAGGAAGACTTCTCTTCTTTATGAGCTTGTCATTGAATTAAAACTATAAGAAGACTTCTCTCCTTCATGAGCTGTCATTGGATAAAAACTATAAGCAGAGAAGTCTCCTTGTAGTTTTTATACAACTACTAACAACCACGAGAATATATTTTTTTTAATTGCTTTGAAGATTGTTGACGTTGGTTCTGATAGACTTGAGCATTCACTTGTAACAGAACATCGATTATTCGCCGTTTTTACAAACTCTGAGGAGTAGACTCCGCGCCACGAAAGAAGTCCCACGGCTAAAACCTAAACTAAAATTGACAGCGCCTTACACAAATGACTATAAGACCGCCATTACCAAATGATAATGAGCGCCATTAAGACATTAGCGCCGCGTATACGGGACTCATTTAGTGACGCGGAGTCTATAGTTGTTATTTAAATTACAGACATACAAGTATGCCTACAATTTAGGTCTGGTGAATGTATATATTCTGGCCAGTGTTGCTTTGTTACAGGCGGTTAAGCTAAGCATTATTAATTTATCACACTAATATAAAAGTGAAAGTTTGTGTGTGTTTGTTCGTCCTTTGCGCTGCGGCTATTGAAACGATTTGGCTGACATTTGAATGGAAATAGATTTTACTTTGGATTAACACATAGGCTTCTTTTTATCCCGGAAAAATCTATGGTTCCTGCGGAATTTGTAAAGAACTGAATCCACGCGGACGTCGCGGGCGTCCTGTAGTTGTTTATACAAGTGACATTTCGTGAGTGTAGAGAATGGTTGGAATGTGTAGGATTAAGAGAAGTACCTACAGGTGCTCAGAGGTTCTCAAACTTTCAAGATTATGGAATAATCATCAAATATCTTTCATTTTATATGTTTACTAACGGATGCCCGCGACTTCGTCCGCGTGACTCTATGTAAACTTTCAACTAAGCTACCCTACCCTACCCTTTTTCTTATTTTCCACGCAATTTATTTTTTTCTGTCATAAGAACCTTCTCCTGACAATAACAAACACATCGAAAAAAATAGTAAAATCGGTCCAGCCGTTCAGGCGTGATGGGGTGACCAATGGATATATGGATTTAACCATTAAATCTCAAAACGGAAAGCCATCATTTACGTATTTTATAATGTGATAAACGTTCATTATATAAAATCTAGTAACCTAGTTTAATATTTTAAAATTGAAAACAATTACAGTAGTAGAAATAAAAATAAAACTACTTGTAAAATAATGAACGCGCCGCGTGCAATAAAACTAAGCTTGCTCGTATTTTAAAGCTTTGTTTACTGCCATTTTTACTGAACCTATTTTACGAAAACTGTTTTAACGAAATTAAAAAAAAAACATTGGTTCCGGGTTCCCAGTCCTATATTCATGAAACTATTTTATTGGCCTACTTCAGGGCCTGGTCTCCATTTTATTTTATTTGTTTATTCTTTAGAAGTTACTGACTGCAATCAATCTCACCTGATTAGCCCGATTGCTTCTTAGATTGCATCATCTAAGTGATGATGCAATCTAAGAAGCAATCGGGCTAACTTTTTAGGCGTAGGGTGCAAATCCACACCCATTTCAGTTTCTACACGACATTGTACCGGAACGCTAAATAGCTTATAGACGGGATATGGAGCTCAGAATCACCACACATATCGAATGCGAAGTTTGAGGGCTTAAGATAAAAGGATTTACAAAATAGGTTTTATAGGTCCAGAAATTACCGCCTACAACCTCCCACAGTCATAAAGGTGAATGCCCACCGGCCTATACAATATCTGCCCTGGGAACCCAGGTATACAGAAATGATAATATGATGTATTAAGCATCTGGCTAGATGATTGATTTAATAAAAGTATGTTTCTGGAATTTATAAACATTTTTTATCACTCATCTTGCTCAAAAAGTTTGCCGGTATACCAAAGCGGCGAAGTAACATTTGAAGCTGTAATTATAATTTTTTTGTTACCAACAAGCTTATCAAACAAACCAATCATAAATCTTCAAAAAATATCGTGAAACTCAGGCTGTATGGTCAATGATCTGAACTTGTCCGTTGGGGGCAAATTAAGGATGAATTAAAAATGTCCTAAAACGTTGTAGCAAACTTTATTTGATGATTAATGATTTCATTATTAAAGTAGAATTATCATGATAATTGCCGGGTGGTCCAGTTAAGGTAGACCAAGGCCGTGAATTGGCATTTCCTTTTTATCTCTTTATAATATTAGGTAGGTATAGTTAACTAAAAAGATAACAATAAAAATGGTTAACAATGAAGTCTTGGTCCAAGTCCACATTTTTCCTTCCTCTATTAGGTACAAGCAGTACAACCTACGTAGATATATTTTATTGCACTGCATGTGGCAATGTATGGGGATGCGAGGTTTTGCGGCGGATATTGGAAATATGTAAGGGTGAGTTCAGAAACGAAAGAAAAAATAATAGTATATACCTTATATTTCATTTTTGCGTTCATATTAATATTATGAACGCGCAAATGAGTTTGTTTATTTGTTACGCTTTAACTACACAACCGATAAACATACAATTACACATTGTAAGTGATATGGAAAACAACAAAAGGAATAAAAGAAAAACAAATCTACCCTTTACTTATACGTTTTTTTCCGAGGAATCAAAATTTTTTACACTCTAGCAAATAGCTTTATCTACATTATTTAATAAGCTACTCGTAAATGAATAAATTACAAGGTATTTCATTATTAATATCAAACCACTTCATAGACTAAAATCGAAGATAAAGAAAAAGATAGTTAAAAACTAAAAAAAATTTAAGCTATGTATCGTGTACGAAATTATTATTACAATCTCTTTTACTTTTACGTTAAAATTACAATTTAAGTATTTTTAACTGTAATTTCAATTTAATTTAATTTTAATTTTAATTAATCAAGGATGTATCATGTCCGTCGGATATGAATTATGTTAATTTAATAAATTAAATAATTTCATATGATTGTGATTAAATTTTTTTTTAAGGAAAAAGGTTATGCGTCCTAATAATATGAATAAAACCTTCCTTGAGAAGTATTTATACCATGACCATACTGATCCAAGTTTTAAAGAAAATAGACATGCAAACACACGTAAATGGCCCAGTAGTGGGTTATTGTAGTAGGCTGGTAATGAAAGAAAGAAAATAAGTTTATTCGTTTTTAGTATCACAAACAGTACATCCTATCTTAGATATGATATGACTGTCTGTGACACCAAACAGAAAGGGTTTACAGCTCAGCATTAGCCGTTCATAGCAAAAGCAATGCCCAGCGCTGGTTTTCAGCTGAGACCCGGGTGACGTCACAGTTAGTTATAATTACCAACTAATCAAATGTAATGATGATGATTGCAAGTTTCGAATTTTGTAGATAGAGTGTCTCTCTATCTACACTATTGTGTTAGACAGAGAGGGATAGAAAGGAATAAGAGACTCACACTGTCTAGTTCTAAAACATCTTACAGAATTACGCTACAGTATGACCACAGCTTTACGTCTCTAGGAGTATTTCACAGCGCAGTATTCAGATGTTGCTACCAATTGAGCTCCGCCGAAACAGATTTTTACTATTTGCGAAAATGAAATCCGTTAGGTACATTTAGGCGACGAGGGTTTTATTAAATTTTTAATAGCAAGGTATACCCACTTCGGTGGGCCTCTCTGGAATGGAATTGGCAATAGCTATCATGGGAATGGCTTAGTGGTGTACCAAATATTCCAAAGCTTTTTTTGGTACTTCATAACCACTCTTACTCGTTATGAAATCCTACTCCGTTACGAGGGACACACTTGAGAGGTACTTCATGCAGGCATATAAATTCTCCTCACTTCTGACTATTAATAGCTATGAGCATACAGACGGCATTTGAGATTTTGAAGTGAGAAATTAAACATATTAAATACTAGCTGACGCCGCGCGGTTTTACCCGCGTGGTTCCCGTTTCCGTAGGAATATGGGGACAATATATAGTCTATAGCCTTCCTCGATAAATAGGATATCTAACACTGAAAGAATTTTTCAAATCGCATCAGTAGTTCCTGAGATTAGCGCGTTCAATCAAACAAACAAACAAACAAACTCTTCAGCTTTATATATTAGTATAGAGTATAGAGTATAGATGGGAATGATGTTATATTGTTCCCGTATTTAGTGATTAAAACCATACCATGGTAGGAATACGGGGATAATATAAACCCTATGGCCTTCCTTGATAAATGGGCTATCTAACACTAAAAGAATTTTCGAATCGGTCCAGTAGTTCCTGAGATTATTGCGTTCAAGCAAACAAACAAACATTCTTCAGCTTTATAATTCATTTTAGAATTTAAACCATCGTGAGTGTTATGCTTATTACATGATTATGAAACACGGCTAAAACTCACTTGTACAACGTCGATGTATGCCCGACTAGTTTCGAATTCTTACGGGGCCCTTAGTCCTGAGCTGGTTCCTGCGACGCGGCACGATCCAAACAGCAGTTGTATCACGTGGTTTTTAGCCGTGTTTCATAATCAATTAATTTTTTGTTCATACTATAATTATGAACATCAATGGTGATTCACTACATACCATTGAACCTACGCGAGAGACATTTAACGGGAGGCAGCGGAGACAGTGAGATTTATTTACGTTTAGAAACTCATTTGCGTCGCTCCAAAACGAATAGCAAGCGAACAACTTGGAAAAAACATTTCCACCAGCCTCGGGTGTTGTTTGAGCACGCTCTAATGTGAGCGGTTAATGATACTTTTACCCGATTTTTTGTAAGAGTTAGAATTAAATTGTATTAAACGTGTTGTTTTAAGTGATTTGCTTGATACAGGCGGCTCAGGATCGTGATGACCTGAGTTCGATTTCATATTTGGTCAGGTTTCGTCATCAACCCATATTCGGCTCACTGCTGAGCTCGAGTCTCCTCTCAAAATGAGAGGGGTTAGGCCAATAGTCCACCACGCTGGCCCAATGCGGATTGGCAGACTTCACACACTCAGAGAATTAATCTAATCTCTAATTAGAGAGATAATTCTCTGGTATGCAGGTTTCCTCACGATGTTTTCCTTCACCGATTGAGACACGTGATATTTAATTTCTTAAAATGCACACAACTGAAAAGTTGGAGGTGCATGCCCCGGATCGGATTCGAACCTACACCCTCCGGAATCGGAGGCAGAGGTCATATCCACTGGGCTATCACGGCTCGTTTGGACAGGTTTGGCTGGTGGGAATTCAGACACATGGGAGTGAAGAAGAAATTAGAAGGAATTCGCTGGATGCAGGTGGCTGTAGCCAAGTGGCACGTCGATTCTCTTTCTACGTTCGCAAACGCTTCGAAAACTAGAAAAATGTATGGGAATGACAGATCTTGATCACGTGACCTGTCGATAGCAAATGTTATTCCCGTACATCTTTCTAGTTTTCTAAGCGTTAGTGATCTTAGAAAGAGAATTAAAGTGCCACTTGGCTATGGGGGCAGGATCGTGATGTTTGGAAGTCTCTTCAAAAGGCCTATTATATCTATATTAAACTCAATTAAAATATATATATTTGCCGATTTACGCTAGCTGAAGTTATAAAAATTGGCTTAAAAACCTGGAACCGACTCATTTCTCATATTGCAAATAAATTAACCATACATTCATCCCGCAGCGCTCGAATAACTACCCGTTTAACATCATGGGCACCACTATCAGTCTTTCCATCGACGTGTAATAATAACTTTACAACATAACTCCTTGTAACAGAGAAGGTTCAGGATACGGCGACACGGATAGAATACATTTTAAAACTCATTTCCCCAAGTCACGTTACTAATGCTATTATATTATTTTCCCGCGCTGTTACCTATGATTGGTTTTTTTTATAAAAAACTAGCTGACGCCCGCGACTTCGTCCACGTGAAACTCGATGTAAACTTTCAACTACCTCTACCCTACCCTACCCCTACCCTAGCACTACCCTAGCCCTACCCTACGTTGAAATTATTCTTGAATTTTCTTTGCTATAAACCTCACGGAGCCCGAGACCTTTCCAACGAATGTAAAACCGTGGAAATCGGTTCGTACGTTCTGGAGCTATATATAGCGTCAGGAAGGAAAACCCGACTTATTTTTATATAGTAGAGAAGAAAATATACGTATTTTTAACACGTAAACCAGTTTTTTGACACCAACTTGGGTTCATATTTGTTTGGCCTGACAAATCCGTGAACCCAATGTGGGTCAAGCCGATCAATTAGCGTAGTTATTGGGATTATGAGAATTGATTAAGTTGAAACTAAAAATTTTGAAAATCCCATGGTCATGAAAATGTCAATAAAGACTTACGTGCCAGAAATTCTTTCCACTATAACAGAAAAGTATATGTGTTGCAATATGTGAGCTGGATCAAAGAAAATGATTTACTTACTGGCTTTCAAATGAAGAAAACCGCATCAAAATCTGTCCATCCGTTTGAGAGCTACGATGCCACATACAGACACACACACAGAGAGACTGACAACAGAGTCTTCTAGTAGGTAAGAGGTAGTTTATACTACTCTTATAGGAAGGTTTCAAACTCACATTATGTATACTCACAACTGAAATAAACGATTTTTATTATTTTTTTTTATCATCGACGTTTTATATTCCCATTATTATGTTTATTACATTTATCTATATTACATTCGTCTATAGCACACATCTTTTTGATGCGTCAAGGGTTTAAAATTATGGGAATACTAGCGGACGCCCGCGACTTCGTCCGCGTTGAATTTAGTTTTTCACAAATCTTTCGGGAACCATGGATTTTTCCGGCATAAAAAGTAGCCTATGTGTTAATCCAGGCTATAATACATCTTAATACCAAATTTCAGCTAATTCGGTTCAGTAGTCGAGGCGTGAAAGAGTAACAAACATTCATATCATCAAAATCATCAGTTTTCGCAAATTTCGGGAAACCATGGATTTTTTCGGTATAAAAAGTAGCCTATGTGTCAATTCAGAGTAAAATCTATTTCCATTCCAAATTTCCGCCAAATCGCTTCAGTAGTAGCGGCGTTAAAGAGTAACAAACATACAAACATCCATACAAACTTTCGCGTTTATAATATTAGTAGGAAGTAGGATCTTAAAGTTATTTGCGGAGGTTGTGTAAAACTTTTTTTAGCCTCTGAGTTTTAAATACAGAGAAATATTACAAAATCTCAAAGTTTAACTTTCAAAACACAAATATATATCAATAACCTTTTTTACATTGTGAATTTTGGTGAAATAAAAAATTAAAGCTAACAATAGGAATACTAAAAATATCATTACAAACATTTCTGAATAAGACACGTCCCCACACTTCGTCTAGTGGCTCGGAATAGAAGAGCTTGACCCTTTTAATAACGCTTCTAGACTTGAACCTACACACATGATAAATGTATAAAGAACATAAAGCGTTTTATTTATACCTACCTATTCGTTTTATCATTACTGCAACTTCTGAATCGCATAGTTAATCTGAAGAAAAGTTTCTTCAGATTAACTATGCTAACTTCTTGTACAACTAGCATAACTTAGTAGAGGAAGAAGAAATACTTTATTGCACACAAAATACACAACAAATTAAATATTAAAAAATAATAATTAAAACTAAAGTTAGCATGCAAAGGCGGCCTTAATGCTAATAAGCTATCGCCAACAGGCGGCTTCAGATGACAGGACTTGCGGAGTAAAAGCGGGATAGTACACTTTAAATTAATACATAATATATAGGTATTTAATAAAAAAATTATATTAATAAAATACATACCAAAAATGCTATATTTATAGCAATACATAAAAATAACTATATATACTCGTATATGTATCGATATGTTTAACTACAAAAATATATATAAACCCACACCCTCCGGAATTTGAGGCCGAGGTCAAATCCACTGGGCTATCGCGGCTTATGTGATTTGAATATGGGTTGGGTATGGGGCAGGCAGCTAAAATCTAACTTGTCATTGAATAAAAAAGTAAGAAACATACATACAAAACTTCCGCGTTCATATGAGGTGGTTGAATGGCATCTAAGTAAGGTAGTAGAATTCGTCAAATTTGGAAAATCAATAAATCGAGAGCACCCAAATCTTGAAATAGGATTGGAATTTCATTTTACGAGTACATATTATAACCATACTGTAATCTTACAAGTAGGGCTGATTTCAGACTAGCGTATTTTGCGCGTATACGGTCGTTTCAGCATACGCGCTTACACGCGCGCTACGTTTAAAAAAACCGGACTCGCATATTTCGACGTGTTCGCTCGAACCGGTGGTGTCATGTCAGTATCTCTGGGAGATGTCTCTCGCGGCTCGCGCTTATAATAGACTCAGAAGCGCGTCAAGGTTGAGGTGTGCCAATAGGCGCACCTAAACGCGCCTCCAAAAACGAGTTCATACGCGCGTATAAAACGCTAGTCTGAGACCGCTCTGAAACGTATAGAAGTGTTAGAAGCAACAGAAGATCATTTCCGCTCACTCGCAGCGACTTCCGGTGGCACCCACCGTTCCCAGCTACAGATTCAGCGTCGCTTAAACTACTATTATTAAGTCATAGCCTATAAATACTAAAGCCTTACTCGATGTGTACTGTTAAAAGACAAACAAATTAAAAATGAGTGTATAAAACGCTGGTCATTCACTCTTAATAATAATTAATCCCCGCCCCGTTAGTCTATTGTCGTACCCACTCCCAATACAGTCTTTCCTGACTAGTTGGAGGGGAATGGAAATATTGGTCATATTTAAAAGATATGGCAAATATTCTTAAAAAAAAGTACCTAAATTAAATTCAGTTCAACTTTGGAAATATAGGAACTTTTCTATTATACCAAAGAGTCCGATGTGCCAGTAAATTCACTGACTC
Source organism: Bicyclus anynana (assembly GCF_947172395.1). Taxonomy (NCBI): domain Eukaryota; kingdom Metazoa; phylum Arthropoda; class Insecta; order Lepidoptera; family Nymphalidae; genus Bicyclus; species Bicyclus anynana. The sequence continues at coordinate 4,490,645 of NC_069103.1, read as the reverse complement.
TCATACCCTCCAAATAAAAAAAAAACGGTTATCTGTAAAGTCCGTTTACTGACGATAGTTGAACGTGTCCTGAGTAAATACTGATGGAATGGTTGCATTTGTCAAAAGAAAATGATCGTTTTTCTAAAATACTGTTTAATAATCTTCATAGACCAGAATATACTTTATTTCTAGTAAAAAAAATTGGCAACCCTAGAGCGAGGGAACGACGCATGACGTCATCTTTTTTCGAGTTTGCAGCTCCATCGAATTATAAGACGTTGTCACGTCAAAAAAAACAACTTTAGAAACAAGGACGGTGGTAGTCCTTTCCGGGGTTGTATCTCAAAGAATTCCACCAAGTACTTTCAAAGCAACATTTTTTTTTAATTCTCGCTCTGTATTTTTACATTCGTTTGTCGTGTTGCAAATTGCAGCTCCAACACCGACAAACGCCTGATTAAACGAGTGATTTGTGTTTCACAGCTCGTATCTCAGTCCGCAATTTACAGTTGCAAGTTGCAACACAACTGTAAAGCCCCGTATTCATGGTAAACATTATTTTGTTTAGGAACAGTTGATCAACATTGTTGGTGAGCGGCGAGAATGATGCCAGCAACTATGTTTAAATCAATACAGGTTGTCCACATGCCAGTCTGCGTTAAAATGTTGCCCGAGGAGGTAGTGTTGTTTCGTTCTCTGTATCTGATGTATAGGATTTATAATAAAAAAAAGAGAAAGAGATGGTGGATTCGAAACTATCTTTTGCAAAGAGGAAATTTGATGAGTGATCTCAGAATGGAGGGTGGATCATTTGGTAACTTTAAGAGAACTTTACGAGAAAAGTGATTTCGAACATGTTCTGGAAATGATTGGTCCATCAATAGCCAAAAGGGAAACAAATATTCGTCAGCCAGTTTCACCTCAAACGAGGCTGGCTATTACATTACGGTATCTTGAAACTGAAGATTCATACAGTTCTCTTTCATACACATTCAGAGTATCAAAACAATTGATTAGCAAAATTATACTAGAACCAAGTATTTTAATAATAAAAAATCACAAAAAAGCAGTATATGCTATTGTGTTGATTCATCACTGAGTTAGTTTACCATGAATACGGGGCTTAAGTTGCAAATTGTTGCGCGCTGAAAATTCGTTGCAACTAGTCGTAAGGTAACTAACTATGTTTGCGTTACGCTCTTTTTTGTAATTTGCAACATGTTTCTCACCTCGTGAATTGGGGCGAAGATACAAATCACAGATTATGGACGTGGTATATGTGTACGATGTTTCTACTATTTTTGGTTAGTGCAAATGTAATCAACGCAACTCTTTGTATAAATGTTGCAATGTAACTCTTTGGTAGACCGCTATTTGCTACTGACGATAAAATTGAGTTTTCAAGTCGACGCGTATATAGTTTGAAGAGTTCGTAGCCTAACCAGGAAAATACAAAGCTATATTTTTTTAGTTAATTTATTTTTCATCATAATCACGTTAGAGATCAATACACTTTTTATGTTGGGCTGGAAACATTTCTAATATTTTTTTCATTAAACCCTTAAAAAATGCTTAAATTACACCTCTGTGGCAAGTTACCACCCTACCGGCAAGCGATTTAGCGTTCCGGTACGATGTTGCGTAGAAACTGTAAGGGGTGTGGATTTTCATCCTCCTCCTAACAAGTTTGCCCGCTCCTTAGATTGCATAATCACTTACCATCAGGTAAGATTCTAGTCAAGGGCTAACCTGTATAGCTAAAAGACCCTCATTTTAGCTGCGTGGTGGGTCTAAGCTCCATATTGCTTCTCTTATAATGGCCTAGCCATGTAGTTGGCCTTTAAAATATGTTGATAATGATGAAAATATTTCGAGGAAATCAACCTAATGATTTATGTTCATTCTAGGCGTCCGCCCTTCAAAAGATTCAGATAAGGGAAAGGGCATAATTTAATGGAAATGTTTCCAAGTCAAGGGAAAAATGTAATAAGGGAGCATTTTTGTCATATTAAAATATTTGTGGGAACGAGACTGCGAGGTTGGCTACCCTTGGAGGGTTTCCAACCCTCTAATAATGTAGGCATTCATTTTGTTACACTTTACATATTACAATTTTCTATGTAAATATTATTGAACTGAAACTTAAAAAAAAGCCAATTTTAGGTATTAATTATAATGATATTTGTTATTGGAGTAGGCGTACTTTTTAATACAAGTCCTTCAAGACTTTTTAGAAATTGCCAATGAATTTATTTAAACGTGTAGCTATGTATACTTGGCAAAGATGCTTGAAGGCATATGGATTATTGAGTTAAGTTGACTATTATAGTTGGTTTTTTTTATTCTTTACAAGTTAGCCCTTGACTACAATCTCACCTGATGGTAATTGATGATGCAGTCAAAGATGGAAGCGGGCTAACTTGTTAGGAGGAGAATGGAAATCCACACCCCTTTCGCCGCAAACCGCAAACCGCTTGGCGGTACGTCGTTGCCGGTAGGGTGGTAACTAGCCACGGCCGAAGCCTCCCACCAGCCAGACCTGGACTAGATAAGAAAATCTCAATATGCCCAGCCGGGGATCAAACCCAGGACCTCCGTTTGGTAAAACTCCAATTGCTCTTTTGACTGTTTAGTTTTTTTTCGGCTCTTCTCAGCAAAACCTGCCTTACGAACCGGTAGAGTCTCAACAAATAGTCAAAAAAACGTGCGTTTGAATTTGAATTATGCTGGGAAAATATAAAGATGACTGATTCATTATTTAAGAAAGAAGGTGTCAACATCATTAGGGGTGATGACAGTTTTTTTAAATTGTATATAAATTTAGAGTACGCTATAATAGTAAAGCAATTTTGTAAAATGAACAGGGTATCTGCGATCATTACTTTCGGAGCTACAGGAATTTAAAGGGTCGCGGCGCTGCCGCGGATCCCTGAAAACGCCCCATATAAAATGGCACGAACTAATGACGTCGTAGGCAATGCTTATCGTTAGATTTGTATGTGCGTACAAAAAAATTTACTAATATCTTTGTTATTTGTGCGTTTATGTTTATAGTTCAAATATTAAAAAAATGTCACATCTAATGTAAGGAAGCTAAAACAGTATGAATTTTCATCTAATTGCGATAAAAGATTTTTAATAGATTTTGAAATTTTATAATCTTATTTATTTTGCAAATATCCAGACAATCTTTGCTTTTTATGTATAAATTAGTTAACATTGACTTTATTTACCCGAATTTATTATAAAAATCAATATATTCAAACCTGGTCATCATCCCCATTATTATTTCACGTACATTTTGAGGAGAGCATAAAGTGTGATGAAATTTCCTTCCTACTTGTTGTGATCGATAAGTGTCAGGTGTTACGGCCTCATTTCGTGAGTCAATAACTCAATATGTCGCACCTGTTTTTCGAAATTTAATGATCGTGCCAACAGCTCATTGTATTAAATAAAATAAATTGCTTTTTTTAAATATGTTAGACAAACTAACATATAGGAAATGTTTATTCTAACACATAGCAACAGAGTGTTAAAGAGCACTGTTTACAAACAAACAAATTAAAAATGAGGGTATAAAACGTTGGTAATTTCACACCTAATAATAATTAACTTGTTACCATAATTAATGAAAATAAATTTAATTAATAAGCTTTGAACAATAAAAAAAATAATTTATTACATTTTTTATTGTTGTTGGTTGTTTATTGTTGTTATTATCACATAGCAACAGAGTGTTAAAAGGCTCTGTTTGAAAAAACATTTCAAACCATCACCTGGTATATATTATTAAAATTAATAAATTATTAATTTTAATACATTTCAAACCATCACCTGGTATATATTATTAAAATTAATAAATTATTAATTTTAATAATATATACCAGGTGATGGTTTGAAATGTTTTTTCAAACAGAGCCTTTTAAAATACACCTGGTACATCTTCGAGGTAACGCGCTAGGTCTCGTGGTTTTGTAAGAGATATCTTAAGAATTAATAGCAACACTCATTAAGTATCATTATAATACGTTTAAACCTCAACAGTGGCCGGAATTAGCATCGAGAGGTAACGGGTCCAATCCCCATCTGTTGCGTATTTCTCCTGAATTCAGCCACTGACGATCAAGTAATCTTACATGCCTGTAGCGCCAACGGCTTGACGTCCAATAAAACTGATCTTGATCTTGACCGTCAGTGGCTGACATCAACAGTCTTCCTCACAAATTGAAGGGGAACGGGATCATTAATCATATTTACAAGATATAGCAAATATTCTTTTGTAAAAAGGTTACGAGATATCAGTGCAAGTAAATAAACAAAAAACACTGATAGCAGTTGGGTCCTACAGATATTTATAAGGGTCTATTTATTTATAACATTTTTTTAAAAACCTTTAGCCTTTCATTAAGTTGATAAAGTAGTAACCATTTTTCAATAGTGCTATCATTATAGCATGAAATGAAATGAAATAAATAAGTGCTTAACAGAAACAAGACATAAAATATTTACAAAAATGTACAATAGGCGGCCTTATCGCTGACAAACGATCTCTGCAAGGCAACTTATTGAAGAAACTAATAAAAATACTTAAACATAGGGCTAGGATGTAAAAAAATAATAAAAACTACAAATAACATAAGAATAGAAAGAAAATAGTTAAACTGAATATATCATATTAGCATCTATACCTATTTACTCTAATTTTGTATTTAGACCCTCTAGTAGAGCCTCTCCCCAAAGCCACAACAAAACAGCCTTTTTGTCACACTACAAGTATAAGAAAAGGTAATAGCTTTGCAAAAATATCTCGTCAATTTCAACAAGGAAAGTGAGAAATCCGAATAAATTTATTTCGCGAAATTGAAATCTCAGGTGGTCGACTCGTCGGTGTATTTTGTTAACCAGTTTCCAATGACCCCCGTATATTGAGTATCGACATATTCACCGAACGGATGTGACTACAGGGAGGGACACGGTGGGGGGTCGCAGCAATGGTTGGGTTGAGACTTGAATTTGTATTCCGTACCTTCGCTTGCTCCCGGTTGGTGATCCGTGGTGATTTCGCTAAACCTAAGTTATTTGTATGAACATTTTCTATTTCGCTTTACATATTATGTGCCTGTGCCAGGTATTTTTGCCAGTAAATATGGCCCGGCTTGGTTCGAAGCTTAGAAGCTCAATGGCGTTGAAATTGAAAATAGACAAAAGTGTTTTATGTCGTAACAATTCATGAATACAAGAATGATACTTTAGAATATATACAAGAACTTAAAAAATTAAATATTCAAAAAGTAATGCAAGGTGTAAATATGCAACTTAAACTCAAAGTCAAAAAAAAACTCTGAAAAATGACTTTCGTTCATATAAGAAAAATGCGTTTATTTCGAAATTATGCCACACATCACAATATCCCCAGTACACCAGAACATCCAGGACAATATCCTGCTTATAATAACCCAGAAAATGGCCCCAGCTCAGCATAATGCTACGTGACCATTTGATTTAGGACACGTAGCGCTGATTTTCAGTTGGAACCACATAATATGCGCTCAGTTCATTTTGAATCGTCATTACATTTTGTTCATCAAATAAATTAATTTGTTTATAGGTGTATAATGATTTTGATGAGCAATTGTAATCTGGTAAATCTTTCGAACGGTGAAGGAAAAATATCGAGAGAAAACCTGCTTACCTGAGAATTTTCTCAATTCTCTGCGTGTTTGAAGTTGAAGCTGGCCCAATCCCGCATTGGGCCAGCTTGGTGGACTATTGGCTTAACCCCTCTCATTCTGAGAGAAGAATTGAGCTCAGCAGTGAGCTGAATATGGGTTGATAATGATGATGATGATTATGAAATCTTTTCAAAACAAAAGAACAAGTTTAATGGAAATGTATTACGCGTTCAACTTTTAAGAGTAACCTTGGGTTGAGGAAAATATTGTTTTTTAGGGCATTGAGGTGAAAAAAATATTATTATTATATTTAATATGTTAATAATATACAATTATTATTAATTTATTTAATTGGCAAAGTGGAAGGAAAGAGACCTCGGGGACGTAGCCCGATACGTTGGTCAGATCAAATCCGCACCACTCTCGATACAAAAGTACACGAGCTCTACAAGTCGCGAAAAGCCGAGCCGCATGGCGTGACATCGTGCAGGAAAAAGTCATGAATGTGTGATAGGGGTCACGACCCTCAGTAATGAGGAACACGACGCAGAGAGAGAGGTACAAAAGTTTCGATGGCCAAAGTATACACCTAGATAGATTTCAGATATCTTTTAAAAGATCGATCTTAGCCACGCTTGGCGATATTGCCTTCAAGGCATAGTCATCAAATATTGCAATAAAATAACGTGCTCATCCAATATTGGTAGAAATGTATCCAATATAACCCAAATGGGAAAAGGTATTACAAAAATTCGAGGCATATGCAATGTGATATATTGTAGGCAATAAAAATAGTGATACAGATGAGGAATTCCGTTCGAAACGAACACAAATAAGATTAGTAGACACGGCGCCTATACACGTCTTGCTTTGTTTAGGTATTTGTCGCACATACAATACACACATACAAGTACATACATACAACATACAAGTACATACATCTATACTAATATTATAAAGCTGAAGAGTTTGTTTGAACACGCTAATCTAAGACATATTAAGACATATTATCTCAGTCACTAGTGACATATTTTATTTTATTTATCATACGACATAATGATATATTATTATATATATTAGTTTATTTTATGATATTTATAATTATTATATAATTTGTATATTATGGTTTTTGTATTAGAGTGACGTTATTTGTATGTATGTATAATGTACATTATAATTACGTAGGTACATGAGGTTGCCTGGAAGAGATCGCTACTAAGCGATAAGAAAGAAAGAAAGAAAGAAGAAAGAAAATAAATTTATTCAAATCTAAAAGTTACAGACAGTCAGTACCCTATCCTTATGACAGCATGTCTGTCTGTAACCCTTAAAAAGAAAGGGTGTACAGCTCAGCTTATACCGTGCACTACATACAAGCATAACACACGGCGCTGATTTTCAGCTGAGACCCGTGTGACGTCACAGCTTATAATTGTACAAATAAATTGACATTAACTAAATTAAATTAAATTAATATGGCTGCCTTTTGTATTCTACTTTTTCTTATGTTTCTGTTTTGCTTGTTTTCTTTTATTTATTGTGGTGTACAAATAAAGAGTATTAAATAAATAAAAAAAAAACTACTGGTCTGATTTGAAAATTTTTTTCAGTGTTAGATAGCCCATTTATCGAGGAAGGCTAGGTTGTATATTATCCCCTCAATCCTACGGGAACGGGAACCAAGGAACGGTAACCGCGCGGCATCAGCTAGTACATAATACAAGTATACAAACTGGGTAACATCACTGACTAGTGATTACTATTACTGACTATAATTTATGGTGGATACAATTTTCATTACTACTACGTCGTTATAGAAGAGGGGATATAGAGCTTAGAACCACTACGCTGCTCCAGTGAGGGGTAGTGGTTTTATGCACGATTTCTTATCTCAAGCCAAATATAAAAAATATCCTAACTAAGACGATGGAGCGATCATTGAAACTCGATATCTCTGAAAACCACCATTAAAATTAACTTCATAGTTGTCTACCGCCTACCTAATGGTAAGAGCCTCGCTTACCATTAGGTTTGACGGCTTCCGTGGCGCAGTGGTATGCGTAGTTGATTATCAAGACCGAGGTCCTGTGTTCGATCCCCGGCTTTGCCGATTGAGGTTTTCTTAATTCGTCCAGGTCTGGCTGGTGGGAGGCTTCGACCGTGCTAGTTTCTACCCTACCGGCTAAGAAGGCAAGGAAGATGTAGAAACCGAAAGCAGTGTGGATTTTCATCCACCTCCTAACAAGCTTGCACGCATCCATCTTAGATTGCATCAACACTTACCATCAGGTGTGATTGTAATCAAGGGCCTACTTGTAAAGCATATTGGCTGTGCGGTGAGTCTAAGCTCCATATTCCCTCTCTTATAAGGAGGGAGGCCTAACTCTGGAGTGGGTCATTAAAATAAGTTGATAATGATGAAAATATTTTGATACAATCAACCTGATGATCTATGTTTATTGCCGTTCTTATTCAAGGTACGATGTCGTGTAGAAACAGAAAGGGGTGTTGATTTTCACCCCAATTCTTATGATCACTTACAATTAAATGTGATTCTAGTCAAGGGCTAACTTGTAAAGAATAAAAAAAAGAGCACGTACTGATAAACTTTCAGGTTTTATAAAGCGAAATTTTAGCTGCCACTAAGTAACCCGAGGGCCTAGTGACAGTTTGATACTGTTACCGTCACGTAACGTAAACGCGAATTTCTAAGGAATTGAAACAGCGCCATCTAGTGGCGCTACTGCACAACTGTTTCAATTCCATATAAATTTGCGTAAACGTCAACGTGATAGTAACAGTATGAAAATATTGAAAACTCCCACTAGGCACACCGTTCTACTGAGAATACAAAGAAATTACATTAACGATTGTAAATTCCCTCACAATGTGAACATGAACATGTGTGTGAATGTTTGGAATGACAATATTTATTTCTCATATTTCATTCTCGAACGGCGCAAATGTTTGTAAGCGTATATTCATATTTTTTGTTGAAAAATTGCCGTATGGTTACTGAATTCTTATACAGTAAAAGCAGTGATAGCTCAATGGATGTGAACTTTCCTTCGTTTCGGAGGGCGCAGGTTCGAATCTGGTCCGGGGCATGCAGTTATGTGATTTCTAAGAAATTAAATATCATGTCTCAAACGGTTAAGGAAAAACATCGTGAGGAAAATTATCTTAATTCTAAGTGTGTGAAGTCTGCCAATCCGCATTGGGTCAGCGTGGTGGTCTCTTAGCCTTAGGTCTCATTTTGAGAGGAGACTCGTACTCAACAGTGAGTCGAATATGGGTTGTTAATACTGATGACTAATAATAATAAAGGCATGTGTATCCCGCGATGATAAGTGATTATCACTGGTACAGTTTCATCACCAGAGGCACTGATAATGCGTTGCGAGTTTTTGAAAGAAGAATGAAAGCAAAACCTTTGAAATTTTAGGCTTTTGCAACCTCTTATCACAATATTCTGAATTCCTTGTTATTCTTGACGCTACCGAAATAGTAAATAGCCAGGACTTTATTATCAACCTATTAAAATAAACATAAAATCAATTGACTAAATGTCATTTAACTACCTACTGATGATGATTTATGATATCCATCAGTAAGCACCGGATGACACTTTTACATAGAAACGCAATGTCGTATATGTCAACTAGCATACGTCAAAGATAGTGAATTAGCCTGCTGGTCATTAACCTGTAGTGTAACTTAGAAAATGATCTCAACTCAGCATTCACTATCTTTGACGTATGCTAGTTGACATTTACGACACTGCGATTCTATGTATAAATGTCATCCGGTGCTTACTGGTTCCATAATCAAAAGATTTGGGGGATATCTTGTTTTGATATTAACGTCCATATTAATATCAGGAATTCTTTAGTGATAACCAAATTTATTTTAATTGCCTTGACCGTATGCTATATCTAGCTAAATATAAGTCCGTGATTACATTTTGTTACATTTTTCCTCCACTGATACCTATATTATGTTATATATTTTTTTATACTACCACACAATAGCACGTGGATAGAATTCATTTAAAAACTCATTCCCTCGAAGCACGTAACTAATGCTGTAAGATGTCCACGGCATTCGAGTAAGTTCTGCTATGGTTACAGAATAAATAAAAGTATTATGAGTACTTTTTTGTTTGTATACTAGAAAGTTAAGTTTGATTTAATATGTGATAGCTTTTAAGAGTAGAACTCTTTTTGAAAGAGGTAGTGATAAAACTAAAGTAAAATTACATGTTTATAACACAAATTTTGTGATGTTAAGAAAAAATTCAAATGTGCAATAGTTTGATTAATTTATTAATTACCGATACTATTAAACAATTATCACAAGAACATCTTAAAAAGTAAAATATGCATTTTAAAACTTGGTGAATTACATACAATTTTTAGACGCTTGGATAGATCGCTTGCGGTATCTAGTGAAATATAAATCCGTGATTGAATCCACGTTCTGTTATGGACGTGTACACAAAAGGAAATAATATAATGTGATAAAATGAAACCGTTTCATTTAATTAAAATGTTAATTTATTTTCTGAAATGTATATTGTGGGTATTTTGGACCGTTGCCTATTATTAAAAAACTAAAGGTTGGTCCAATTTCAGATTGTAATTATTATTCTAATTATACATTTATTAATAAATAGCTGTAAAAAGTGGTAAATTGGATATTTTTGCCAGAATAACCTCCATGTCATGTACCTTTTTTGCATGTGCATTTACTTTAACGTAACTGGAAATCATCGATCTCCTATTAAAAAGTGGATGCACAATCAGCGACTAAAAAACATTCCCACTCTATGAGTGCCAAACACAACTTCTTGGCACTCAATTCAAGTAGTCGCATTTGCAAATTCAACCTTAAACTCAAAATCCTAAAGGTTGAATTTGCTCTGAATTTGAGATTTTATTGAGTATTGGACTATATTTTAAGGCGTTTAGGTATAATTTTCTTTATCAATAATTCTAAAACTGTCAAAATTGGCCTTTTTTAAGTGTTTTTTTACATGATTGTGCGTCCTTTTAGTATAAGAGGTATATAATAAAAATACACATACTCAATACCGTTAAAAGAATAATAAAACACAGTAGTAAAGATTATTGGGTTTACAGCTGTACTAAATGGATTACCATGCGGGTTTTAAAAATAGATAGAATTATTCATGTGGATGGTTTAGGAATATAAGTTATCAAGTTTTCGTGTAAATCGGTAAAAAATATAACGATAATAATTGTTTAAAGCGTCGGAAATATTCCAAAAATGAGTCCCGTACTATCTTACTCCAAATCTCTTACAGACGAAGTCGCGAGCGTATGGTAGTTATTGAAAATTTTAAAAAGTTGTGTAAAGTATTTTTTCGTACATAATGTAAGCCTTGCGGTAGATAATTTCCGCGAGCTACGCCGTGTTTTCCGGCGGCAATTGCCGTTTTCCATCTTCAGATCTTGTTTAGGAAGGCGTCTTTTATTTTTATTTAGTCATATCTAATAGTCATATATAGTAGAGGTAAAGTCAAAGTAAGTTATAGCTTGGCAAATTTGTTTGTAACACTCCCGATGGTTAGCCGGGAGAAGGGTAGCGATGCCCCCCGCGCACGACTTTATACCCGCGCACTACTTCACACCAGCGCAGTCCTTTCCCTCCCGTCGCCCGCATATCATGGGAGTGTCATCAACAAACTTGCCAGGCTATAGTCACCATTATGTGACCATTTTCAGTGCTCAGTTAGTACAAGGCCAAGCCTCCCTGCTTGGTTTGGACTTTAAACCCACCACGCAGCTCCAATCCTGCTTGGCGAACCTTGCAGTCTGGTTCTGTTTCGAACACTATCAAACGCCTAGGACGGCTAAACATCCTTTCCGGGACACGGTTTGAATATCACAAACGTTGTGAGAAAGATTATAATACACTTATAATGGGGATGATGACTAGGTTTGAATATATTGATTTTTATGATACTTTCGGGTAAATAAGGTCAATGTTAACTGATTTATACATAAAAAACAAAGATTGTCTGGATATTTGCAAAATAAATAAGATTATAAAATTTCAAAATCTATTAATTTTTTTTTATCGTAATTAGATGAAAATTCATACAGTTTTAGCTTCCTTACATTAAATGTGACATTTTTCAATAAATGAACTATAAACATAAACGCACAAATAACAAAGATATTAGTAATTTTGTATGAACGCCCATGCAAACCTAACGATCAGCGAGCCAACGACGTCACTAAATTGTGCCATTTTGTATGGAGCGTTTTTCAGGAATCCGCGGCAGCGCCGCAAATCTGACCCTTTAAATCCCTGAAGCTCCGAAAGTAATGATCGCAGATACCCTGTTACTTTTACAAAATTGCTTTGCTATTAGTATGCTCTTCATTTATATACAATTTAAAAACTGTCATCATCCCTATTCTCATATACTAGTTCTACGTCTTAAAACGTTAGTGTCTACAAGAATTTTACCATGAATGCGGAAACTGAGCCACTCTTATCAAAGAGCCAATAAATTCCGAGCGTGAGCCGACGCGCGAGCGTGAGGTGACGGGTCACAGGGTCAAAAGGAAATGTCTTTGTCTCGGATCGCTTACGTGTATAACCAAATGTACCTACGTATATACATTATACAGGGTGCTCGGGAGTATTTCCTATAACTTCAAAGTATTAACGAGAACACTTATAGCAACCGAACTGCATAACAGGGTAATATTTTATTAACTACAAAAAATATATATATTTTCATACAAAGTATCCGACTATCCATATAATACACACCTTTAGGTAACAAAACGACACTATAATAATAAGTTTGGCTACGTCATCATTATAAGGATAAAAATTAATATTTTCGGAGTATGTATAATATAATATTCCGAGTATATATCACACAGGATATCACACAGGAAGTAAAACTATAAGAAATGTAAACAGTAATTGTTATCAATTGTAAATTATAATACTGTATGACTTTTTCAAAAGAGCAACTGTTGAGTTTCTTGCCGGTATCATCTCAGCAGAAACTGCCTTCCGAACTGGTGGTAGAATCTTTACAAATAGTCAACTGACGTGTCAAAAGTGCTTGTAAACTGAGCCTACTTGAAATAAATGATTTTTGATTTTGATTTTTTTGATATATAATACTCGGAGTATATATAATGTATTCGAATTAATATACACCAAAACAAACACATTACTTAATAAATGTTATTAAGTAATGTGTTTGTTTTGGTGCAAAAAATCTAATATATAAAATTCTCGTGGTGTTTCTGTTACCACTCCTTTGAAACGGCTGGATATATTATTTTTTGAGAATCGGCCAACATCTATTTTAACATCATAAGTGATAAGAGTCTAACCTCGAAATTTTTTAATCCCTGTAAATAATTTATAAGGAAAAACAATGTTTTCCTGGTCAGATGGTAAGTAAATATATGTATAATGAAAAAAAAGCATAGACTCGAATTGGGAACCTCCTCCTTTTTCAAAGTCGGTTAAAAACACAGGGTTTTCATTACTAAAATATAACTTTGAGATTTGTAATACATAACCTAAAGGTTCGTTTTAAAATGTAAAATGTACCTATGTGGCTTTTACAAGAACTAGCACGAAAGGGTCTGTAAATATAAGAGAGAATTTCGTTTTTCTTATGGGCATCATTGTATTCTTCATTTATAAACTGTATTGTATATGTTGTTTTGTAAATGCTGCTACGGTTCTAAGCTTTTATTACAATATATAATTCGTTTTTCTTTCCAGAATTATAGAATCAGCCTGCAATCTTAGAATGTAGCTTTTACAAGAACTGGCACGAAAGTTTATCGCGTCTTCTTTCTACAACGAGTTTATAGTTGAATTTGCGAGGTGGCCTGTGAGATACGTGCGGTGCAACACAATTGTGGCGGTTAATCAGGTGTTTGTCGGCGCTCCAGCTCCGAGCCGCGCGTAAAATAAATATAAGGGTCCGTAAATATAAGAGAGAATTTCGTTTTTCTTATGGGAACCATTGTTTCTTATAAACAAAATTCGAAATGTTCATTCATGACTAGCAGAACCTCGCGATTTCAACAGCATAGTTCCCATTCCCGAGGGAACAAGGGGATAAAATATATCTATCTGTGTTACTTGACAAAGTAGTTTAGTGGATCTAGAGTTTACCCCAAGAACACCACAAACTTTACGTCTCTAGAATACGAAGATAAAATATAGTCTATGTAGTCCCTGATAATGTAACTTTCTATAGGTGTAAAAATCATATCAAATCGGCCTATTCAGTTTATTCGATACATATAAAGTATTTTTCTCAGAAAGTTTTTTTTTAAATTGTTGCGTTAAATACAAATTTAAAAATCTTTCCTCTTTATAATATAGGAGCATAGATAGGCTTGCTTTTACACATACATACAAAAATTACTCACTAGGTTGGAAGTTGCTTATATATAGCCTAGCAAGTTCGTTGATGACACTATTATGATATGCGGGCGACGGGGGGAGAGACTGTGCGGGTGAGAAATCGTGCGTGCGGGGAAGTGTGATGCATCAGTCGTGGGTTTTTCATTCGCTACACGCCCCCCGGCCCGCGCGAACCATCGGGAGTGTTACGAATGAAGTCAGAAGCATAGTCCCTTGATTTTTGCTACCTCATAAAGCCAAAGGTCCAAACTCTAAAGTTACCTGTACTTTTTACCCGTCTCAGGAGCTTTCAACTTTTCTAAAATGAGGAAAGTTTAAGAATGACAGACTCTTACAACATAAATACTAGATAAATTAATTAATAAATAAAAAGTATTTAAGATCAACCCACAGCGTGGTTAGCTCAGTATAAGCATGACAGACTCTTATAGCATAAATACTAGATAAATTAATTAATTAATAAAAGGTTTTTAAAATGAACCCGCAGCGTGGTTAGTATAGTAGGTACGTATAATGCATTACACTGCTAATCAGCACGCGGTGGATGCAGACATCAGATAACAGTGACAGCACACGCTGCTGTATCAGGAAGCTACAGAATGACATGTTCATTTACAGTTGAATGAAGTGAGCTTTTTGTAAAGAATCGTACATAATGTTGCACATGCAAACAATGTTTTGATGTGAATAAGTCTTTAAGTTAGCTTCTCTAGCTCTCTTCTCTAGTCTAGCTTATAGTAGGTAACAGTTTAGGTTATGGTAGCTAAATTAAGTCTAGCTTTTGTAGCGGGATTCAGGAAATTGATGGTTACTAAATTGAGGTTTTTTTTTATATTCTGAACAAGTTAGCCCTACTACAATCTCACCTGATGGTTAGTGATGATGCAATGTAAATTGGTAGCGGGCTAACTTGTTAGGTGTAGGATGACAATCCACACTCCTTTCGGTTTCTAGACGACATCGAACCGGAACGCTAAATCGCTTGGCGTTACGTCTTTGTCGGTAGGGTGGTAACTAGCCACGGCCGAAGCCTCCCACCAGGTATACAATTTGCTGATGCAACTGTTATTTATATATTGAATTTATTTTTTATTATGATAAAGAAACTTGGATGCTTTTAGTTCAGTTTCTCATTTTCAAAAAGAAGGTATGAGTACATGTTGTAAATAATTATAATTTACGATCACGTGTAATTTTTTTAGGGGTCATTACTGTCGACTCTTTTTTTTTATTCCTTACAAGTTAGCCCTTAACCACAATCTCACCTGATGGTAAGTGATGATGCAATCTAAGATGGTAGCGGGCTAACTTGTTAAGAGTAGGATGACAGTCCACACCCCTTTTGGTTTCTAGACGACATCGTACCGGAACGCTAAATCGCTTGACGTTACGTCTTTGTCGGTAGGGTGGTAACTAGCCACGGCCGAAGCCTCCCACCAGAAATACAATTTCGTGATGCACGAGTTATTTACACATTGAATTTCTGTTTTTTATGATAAAGATACTTGGATGCTTTTAGATCAGTTTCTCACTTTCAAAAAGAAGGTATGAATACATATTGTAAATAACTTACGAGCATGTATAATTTTTTTAGGGGCCATTACTGTCGACTCGTCGCAGTAGATTCTGGATAACGTATCGATAATCTAGAATGTACTAGATTGAATGACTGTATTGGATAGAGTACGTAGGTACTCTATACTATAAAGTACTCTATCGTACGTAGGTACTCTATCATACGTAGGTACTCTAGTCAATACCGGTTCTACACTAATCAATAATAATCCGTATGAAATCGCTTTAGTAATTTTTGAGTTTATTTAGACAGACATACGAGGCGGGAGACTTTGTTTAATAGTTGTAGGTAGGTATAATATTAAGCAAAGTAGAAAGACATTTTACTATATAAATGACAATTTAAATGTTACAAGAATTTTATATAAAACGAAGCAATATTTCGTTTAAACTAAGTGCCAGTGTTAAATAATAATTTTAATGAGAAATGTATATGAAGCGAGATTAAACACTACCAAGGAAATATGCTTTCCGGATAGTGTTTTACTTTTAGGTTTATTTAGGTTAGTTTTATGATTACCTACTTTTCTTTGTGTGAAATCCAATTCAAACAAGTGTGAAATTATTATTAACGTCAATTATTTTATATGGGCACACACCTGAAATTAAAGGTTTTGATTTGATTTTGAAATAATTTGTTAATTAATAAGTAATTTAGACCTGAAGAGTCTACATCTACGAAATAATAATGCAGTAAAACACGTGTGAAAATGACGTAATACGTTAAGACGTTGTATGTGAGGTACACGCAGTCGTTGTACTTTTTGACGTCACTAATCACAAAGGGACAATTCACAAACAAGTGCGAATTGTCCCTTTCATTAAAAATTTTAGTTGCTCGCATACTTTCATTATTCACCCTGAATCCACAAAACGGGGTACATCACACACTTTACGCTCACATTTACGCCACGAAACGAGGTGCTTTAACAATTTAAACGAGAAAAATCTACTCAACCGAAGCGTGGTTTTAATTAAAAAACGCTGGCACACTATTATAAAATACCTAAGCGGTAAAAGGAGCTCGAGTTGCAGCCAGTTCGCCTTGTGGGTTCTTTATGCCGTTGAGTCGAATGGCCAACAGATTGCTCTTCACTTTGTAACCTTCGCAGACCGACTACCTACTCAATGTTTTTTGATCAACGACCCCTCTGGCGATGTAGTGTAGTTACTTCTTATCTGTGTAAGTTTGATTCTAGTTCGGTTCAATTTAGCAATTAAAAGTTTTTAAATCATCTTATTTATGGTCTGGTGGTATATTTGGCTATGACATACTATACCTTCGATGTTCGATCCCCGGCCTGAGGTTTTATTAGTAAGGTTTTATTGACGTGGTTAGTTACCACACTACTAGCAAAGACGTACCGCCATGCTATTTAGTTTCGGTATAATGTCGTGTAGAAACCGAAAGGGGTGTGGATTTTCATCCTACTCCTAACAAGTTATCCCGCATCCATCTAAGATTGCACCATAACTTACTATCAGGTGAAATTGTGGCCAAGAACTAACTTGTAAAGAATAAAAGAAAACCCAAGATAAAGTATTTATCGTAAGTTTGATCCTAGTTCGGGTAAATTTAGCAATTTTTATATTTTTAAATTAGTTTAGGTTAGGGGTAGGTGTAGGGTAGGGATAGGGTAGAAGTGCACATAAGTCAAAGCGAAGCTTGACCGCGTCCGCTAGTTCTATATAATACTAGCTGACCCCGTGCGGTTTCACCCGTGTGGTTCCTGTTCCCGTATAAATACGGAGATAATACATAGCCTTCCTCGATAAATGGGCTATCTAACACTGAAATATTTTTTGAAATCAGACCAGAAGGTCCTGAGATTAGCGCGTTCAAACAAATAAACAAACAATCTCTTCAGCTTTATTATATAGATACATTAACAAATACCTTGTTTTATCATTCTTTTCAGTTATTAAAACAATCTACCAGAAAGCCTTTGGAGAATAGGAATCGAGTCACCGAAATGCGATCAAGTTTAAATTTGTTGAAACTATAGATGTTTACCCACTATATTAAAATTTCCTCATTTCCCCAAAAAATCAGATACATATTCGTTTTATGAAAGGAAAGACTTGAACAATTTTCGAGCGAGAAAAAACCGTGCTGAAGCAAGATTTTAATTAAAACTGCTAGCTGACTCTTTTACTAGCTAACCAGTGAAAGAAGCTCGGGTTACACTGGTTAGGTAGTCAAAGAGCCAGTTTTTTGGCTTGCGGGTTCTTTATATCGACTCGAGCCAACGTATTGTAATTTACTTTGTGCCTTCAATACAACCTGCTCAATGAGTTTCGTGTGCGGAGCATGTAAATGAAATTCTTTTACGGGATTTAGCGTTGGTATTTTACTATATGCTCAGACATTTGTGCTTTGAATGTAAATCTTTATGTAACTATTGGATACCCGCTTCTATGTCCTCGTAAAACTCTGTTTTTTTAATGTTTGTTACCTCATAACTTCGTTATGTATCTATGCTAATATTATAAAGCTGAAGAGTTTGTTTGTTTGTTTTTTGTTTGTTTGATTGAAAAATTCTTTCAGCGATAGATAGCTCATTTATCGAGGAAGGCTATAGGCTGTATTATCCCTGTATTCCTATGGGAACGGGAACCACGGGGGTGAAACCGCACGGCGTCAGCTAGTATGAAATATAAGTAATGTGATTTAAGAAACTTTAAAATCGCTATCGCTATCGCTATCGCTATCGCTATCGCTATCGCTATCGCTATCGCTATCGCTATCGCTATCGCTATCGCTATCGCTATCGCTATCGCTATCGCTATCGCTATCGCTATCGTTATCGCTATCGCTATCGCTATCACTATTGCTATCGCTATCGCATCGCATCGCATTGCATCCCGTCCCAACCCATTCCATTGCATTCTATTCTATTCTATTCTATTATCGCTATCACGACTTTCCATACAAACTTTCAACCCCTATTTCACCCTCTTCTCTTTTTATTTTTGGGATAAAAAGTAGCCTATGTTCTGCTCCAAGGTTCCATTTATCATAATACCAAAATTCATTTTGATCGGTTCAGCCGTGAACAGGTAACAAACAGTTACCTTTTTATGGCTGAACCGATAGTTAATACTATACGGTACCGAAGATAGTCTTTTTTTCCTACGAGTTATAAAAGAAAATCGCCAAGCGACTTAGCGTTCTGTGTGCCTAGTGGGAGTCTTCAATATTTCCATACTGTTACTATCATGTTGACGTTTTCGCAAATTTATATGGAATTGAAACAGTTGTGCAGTAGCGCCACTAGATGACGCTGTTTCAATTCCTTAGATATTCGCGTTTACGTTACGTGACAGTAACAGTATCAAACTGCCCCTAGGCTCTCCGGTACGTTGTCGTGTAGAAACCGAAAAGAGTGTGGATTTCATACTACTACAAGTTACTACTCCTAACAAGTTAGCCCACTTCCATCTTAGATTGCATCATCACCATAGTAGGTAGGGGGGCAGGGTAGGGGTAGTTGAAAGTTTACGAGTTTCAATCGGACGAAGTCGCGGGCGTCCGCTAATATGATATATTTTATCCCCGTATTTTCGCGGTGAAGAGAACTACGCGGGTGAAACTGCGAGGCGTCGGCTAGTAAAACATATTAATATATGTTTTAACAGAAATCAACAGAAATCAATGAATGGTAAACGTATCTGGTTCGTTGAATAGTCCTCGTTATTGTAACGTCTCGGTCGTTTTGTTCGCGTCGCTCCGACTGTAAGGTCAAAGCAATTATAATTCATTGTTTGGCGGAAAAGTTTCTACAAAAAAAAGCGGGAACGCTATAATTTTGTTTCAGTAAATGGAACTGTAATTTCAATCCAATTATAATACATTGTTTGGTATGAAAATGTATCTCGCAGTATATTTTATACAATAAATTAAAATGTATAGCAAAACTCCGACGGCTAGATTTTTTTTCTTCATATTTTCATTATTACAAGTTATTATATTTTTCTTTGTGTTCGGGATAATAGGCTCGTAGAAGTACCAGTTAATGTTTTCGAAAAGAAATATATTTCTCTTGTATTGCATTTTCTGAGAAGAGATAAAAAATATATTCAATAGATTTATAAAATAAAGATATTAAGAAAAGAATTTAAGTAACAAATGATACTAATTTTCTAGTCCGCAAATAAAAGAAAAATTTATTACTAGTCTATACTTATAATAAAACTGGTCGAATTCTATACATTTATTCGCAATTTGAGATTTTACTTATACCATTTGTAACACCAAACGTTAGCGTGGCATAACGGACGCCAGCGCCATCTAGAATCTATACTTATAATACGAATTCTGTACATTTTGTACATTCTGTAATTTGAAGATATTTTTAAAATTTTTGTTGCAATAATCGAAACTGAAGCCAAAAATATTTTTTTTTTATTTTTTGTCTGTCTTTCTGTCTGTGTTTTTTTGTTATTCGGGCATCACGCTGAAACTACTGAATGAATTCAAATGAAACTTGGCACGGTTTAAGACTAATATGGAAAAGGTTAAAGGATACTTTTTATTGCGAAAATAAAACAAGAAGTGGGGTGAAATAGGGGTTGAAAGTTTGTATGGAAAGTCCTTCATTTTTAGAGTTACAGTTTTAATTTTTTTTTCATAAATCATAAAAAAATACTATATATATTGTAATTCAAAAGTTTTTAAAATTATACCTCTTAAATGGTGAAATAGGGCTTGAAAGTTCACATTGATTTGCGGATGAAGTCGCGGGCGTCCGCTAGTACATAATATAAGGATTGCTCTTTTAAACGTACCATTTTAAAATGTAATATATTCAAGACATTTTTAATCAGGCGGGCGCAGACACTAAAAGCTATTTTAACATAAAACCATTAAGTCGATTCAGCGTCCGCCTTTTTTATCCATTATTCGTAGCTTTCCACGTCGTTCTGATCACGCAGTATTTAATTGAGATTTTAATCCCCGAGAAGGGTCAACGGTTTATATTCACGCAAAGTCGGGCGTTATGTAACGCAATCGCTGAAATTATTAAACGCGCTTGAAAAAACACATTAATTATTGCCATCGTGTTTGGAAATCTTTTTTTGGAAGTATTTGCTTTTATATGGACATTCTGAAGCTGTGATATTTCGATTTGACAAACAAAAATTTGAGACACTTATGGGCGAAAAATAACGTCGTGATGTATATCTTTACTGATCATTTTGAAATCAATTGATTGTTGTTGAAATAATTGCCTAGGAAAGCTAAATTTTATTTGTAACCTAAACAAAATTTAAATTATCTATATCTATTGTAATATATAAAGCTGAAGAGTTTGTTTGTTTGTT
The DNA here is from genome assembly GCF_947172395.1 of Bicyclus anynana. Classification (NCBI taxonomy): domain Eukaryota; kingdom Metazoa; phylum Arthropoda; class Insecta; order Lepidoptera; family Nymphalidae; genus Bicyclus; species Bicyclus anynana. Next base: position 4,469,646 of record NC_069103.1, on the reverse strand, counting down.
TGTTTGTTTGTTTGTTTGTTTGTTTGTTTGTTTGTTTGATTGAACGCGCTAATCTCAGGACCTACTGGTCTGATTTGAAAAAGTTTTAGTGTTTGATAGCCCATTTATCGAGGAAGTCTATAGGCTATATATTATTCCCGTACTCCTACGGGAACGAGAACCACACGGGTGACACCGCGTGGCGTCAGTTAGTTATATAAAAAAAACAATAAAGCTACGAATACCTACCTACATACATTACCGCTCGGCACCGCTTTGAAAATTATCAATTTAGAGCACATATAATATTATTTTTCGCTTATCTTCAAGTATAACATAATTTTTACACTAATAAAATAACTTAAACACAATATTTCGTTGCCAATTGGACAAAAAAGGAATCTAATAAATATGGTTTTAAAAAACGTGGATGCTAAATGAAATTGGAGTTTTTATTGTAAATGTTTATGGATGCGTGACGTGACATGTGCAAAACTATAAATTAATTAATTCGTTAAACCATTTAAGGGTTAATTTATTAACTGCGTATTTTATCACGACGTTGACGAATGTTTTCGAATAGAAAAGGCTATTCGATTCCACTGCCTCGTTGGTTAGCGTATGTGGAGTCGGATCACAAGCTAGGCCTAACATGCGACTAGCAGCCAGCACCTCACTTGAGGATACACAGCACTGTACAGTCAACGGCGCCAGAAAGACCGCCAACTATTCATCATCATCATCATTAACAGCCGATGGACATCATCTGCTGGGCATAGGCCTCTTGCATAGACTTACAAACACTACGGTCTCGAGCTACCAGCATCCAGCGGCTCCTTGCAAGCCCGCTTGATATCCTCGGTTTACCTAGTGGGAGTCGACTAATACTGCGCTTGCCGGTGCGGGGTTGCCATTCCAGCACTTTGAGACCCCAACGTCCATCGGCTTTTCGAACTATGTGTCCTACCCATTGCCACTTCAGCTTCGCGACTTGCTGACAAGCAACCGGCGGTCTAGGATCCAGAGTGAGGAACCTCCTTACAATACGCGCCGTCTCAAGAATCACTGCCTTCTGTATCCGACCCTTGATTCAGCAGTTCAGCAAAAGCTTCTTAAGGTGTTGGTCGAAGCTATTCGCTACAACTATTGGAACAATAATAGTTGACTCAACATTCCACATGGCGGTAATCTCGTGAGCAAGTTCCAAATATTTTGATACTTTTTCCTTTTCGGCTTTAACCAGATTATCGTCATGTGGAACAGTAATGTCAACAATTATTGCACGACGCACTGACCGATCGACTAGCACTATATCAGGTCTATTGGAAACAATATACTTATCAGTGATTATAGTTCGGTCCCAGTAGAGCAATGCACTGTTATTTTCAAGAACTGACGCTGGGTCGTACCTATAGTAAGGCATCTCAAAATCGATAAGGCTATATTGAAGAGAAAGCTGGTGGTGAATTATCTTGGCTTCTTGTTTATGTCTTCGCAAGTATTCAGTTAGCAAGTTGAGAACACCCGGATACAATATGCCTGAGGGACTCCCCAGGACGATGACACGCTCGACAGATGTCTACTAGTAATTAATCGTTACAGAGAACAAAAACAAGACAACCCGTATATATAGATGCGTTATATTCATGCACCGTACCCTCAGACTAATTAGATAAAGACCTGCCTCGCAAGACATTATTTTTCTGTCAAAGTATATGATCAACGATCTTATGCGATTATAAACACTGTCTCTATAGAATCGATGTTTCATAGTTTACAATCGTGTCCGTCGGTTAAAATCCTCCGTGGAAATACCTTTTTGTGTAGTTAAATGGTGTAAAAAACTAACAAAAACTGCTAGTTTAGTGTAAGATATGTATGAAATCTAAGCTCGTTTTCCTTAGAAAATGGCAGAAAATTTTGTTTGTGAATTTGGGTGCGATACTAGTCCTTATGTATTTAGTCTGAGACCGTACCGCAGTGACATTAGTGGCAAGTGCAGCCGCGCTCCAAGCCTATTGTTAACCGTAAACCTGCGCTTGTTGTGAAAAACAAAGAAACTGCGAGGGAAAGTAACTGTGTCTGAAGTTTCAGCCATTGTTTTGGACTGAGAGCCTGTCAATGCCAGACCTTCCTCATATAGGCTACTTGCCTCTTTTGTAAACAGTGTTTAAACTGAATTATGGAAGTATTATAAGCTATATTTTATTTTGTACCGTTAATAATAACCAGTATAAAATTTAATATAAATTAAAAAATGTCTACGTAAAACTGATGTCATTCATAGAGATAACAGCGTGATTGGCGTTTGCAACGTTTGCAGTGATGTTGTTATATCACGTCACCGCAAGCACCAATCACAAACCGATGCCTTGTAGCGAATGATGTTACAGTTTATGATTGGCGTTTGCGATGACGTGATAAAAATAAAATTTTGTTTTATAAAAATATTACAATTAAGAGATTATTTTCACAAATAAAAATGTGATAAGAGTTTCTAGGCATCTAAACTGCCTCTTTGCAAAAAATCTTCTTAGTTTTGTACAGCAGGCGAATAAGCTGAAAGTCTGTCAGCTGTTCTCCTACCATCAAAGATTTTCTACTATAGTGTATATTACTCGTATGTTACATGCCTACAAAATCACCGCCAAAAGTGATCAGAATTTAGCTACTCCACTGAGAGCACACATGCACAATTTTGTGTGTAGTTACATATTTATGTATATTTCCTTAAGTTTATATTTGTTTAAATAACTTTTGTTGTTTAAAATGCGACTGAATGAAAATGTGACAATTAGCCACTTTTTTCCGCCACAGTTACGACGCGCTAGACACAATTATCTAATAGTACAAAATCTTTGACTACCATAAGTAGGTATGATAGGTATGAGTGTCTATGGTCTTAATTTTTAGTAGAGGGGATATGGAGCCTAGATTCACCACTCTGGTCAAATGCGGCTTGGGATATCTTGGACTCGCAGACGCCCCGCGGTTTCAATCGCCTAGTTCCCATTTCCGTGGAAATATGGTAATAAAATATAGCCGTAGTTCCCGTTCCCGTGAGAATACAGAGATAAAATATAGCCTATAACACTCACAAAATACGGTGACTCTATTGGTACTGAACCGATTTAAATAAATCTTTTACCAATAGAAAGCCACGTTATTTGCGAGTGTATAGGCTACATTTTATCCTCGTATTCTCATGGAAACGGGAACTACGCGGGTATAACCGCGGGGCGTTGGCTAGTAGCATATATGCCACGCCATTATTGAACGTAGATGCCACTATTCGAAAAAATATCCGTGACCTCAATAATCTTATAGACTCCGTCCCTCGGGAATGGAAAGGCGACTTCTTACTATCTATTGACTTATTGAATTTGTGCTCGCGTACTGGCTGGAGGCTATCAAAAAGGATTATTTGCGAGCAAAGATAGAAAAAGTCGCAATCACGCGCCATAGAGGCAAGATATATATGATTCTAAATGGAATTAAGAATAAAGATATACTTTATATTTACAATGAATTTAGTCATAATTATTATCAGCCGTTGGACGTCCACTGCTGGACTGCCTCTTGCATAGACTTCCAAACATCACGGTCTTAAGCCGCCAGCATCCAGCAGCTCCCTGCAACCCGCTTGATATCCTCGGTTCATCTATTAGGGGGCCGACCAACACTGCGATTTCCGGTGCTGAGTCGCCATTCCAGCACCTTAGGACCCCAATTAATTTATAGCTTGGCAACTTCGTTCGTAACATTCCCGATGTTGCGGGGCGGGGGGCCTGTAGCGATGAATGAAAAACCTACGACTGATGTCACTTTCCCGCACGCACGATTTCACACCCGCACAGTCTTTCCGCCCGTCACCCGCATATCATGGGTGTGTTATCAACAAACTTGCCAGAATATAGTAAAGCCATGAATATAGGTCCTCCGTAACGATATCACCCTGTTACATACAAATACAAAAAAAAATATCTATTACTGGCGAGTAACTGGCGACTGTAAAATCCTAACATTTTGAATTGAAAATAGAACGTATTATTTACATTTCATATTTTGAAGCGGAATTCGTAGAAGCGTATTTTAATTCAACGGGGATAGTATGTTGAATATTGAAAACATTTTTTGCATTCAAAACTCGTCTATTGAATACACGTACCAACTTAATAATGTACGTTTCACTTAATACTATCAATTTTGAGTTAGTGAAATTTAATAACATATTCGTGTATGGCGCAAAGTTTAGACTTTTATATTCTTTATAGCCTTCATTCACTTAAGCGAATGAACGACCGATGTGATCTTGGCACACATGATTACAAATTGAACGAGCGAGCTAAAATATGAGAGTGCGATGAAATAACTTTTTCTGTAAGAACTAGAAATGTGATCACTTAACTCTCAATAATGCTTACTTACGAGTATTTCTTGAAACTGGTAATATGCCGCACTTTATTGAGGAAATATTTATACTTTTGACCTTAAATGGAAAAAACGGAGCCCTTATCATTTTGTTATCCACCTATCTGTCTGTCTGTCACGACCCTTTATCTCAGGAACACGTGAAGGTATATTAAAATGAAAACCATATACTCACAGGTATAGACCTGTAATATATAACATGATATTATGTTATATATAACAGGTCTATACATGTTAGTCCCTTGAAGTTTCCCTTCGAATTTCTAAGTTTAGAAAGGATCTTCTAAGTGGGGAGTCCCAAGTATTAAGATTTTTTTACTACGGACAGTGTTCTCTATGTTTCTATTATGTAGTTGTATTAAAAAAAGGAACTAGGTGGTCCCTGTTTGTAATTGAAATTTGTCCCCTATATATTTCAAGCCTGGAAGTGCGTAAATATTGCAAATTCTCAGTTGTAAGCAAACACATTTGCTATCGTTACTCAACTACAAACTTCGCTATAAATAGAGAGTAAAGAGGTATAGTTCGAAGAGCCGATGGACGTTGGGGTCCCAAAGTGCAGGAATGGCGACCCCGCACTAGTAAGCGCAGTGTTGGTCGACCCCCCCCACCTGACGAGTCGCAGGAATTCGCTGGATGCAGGTGGCTCAGTATCGTGATGTTTGGAAGTCTCTACAAAAGACCTCTATGTCTTGCAGTGGTCGTCCATCGGCTGATATGATGATGATGATGAAAGAGGTAAAATATGATCGATCTTGAAGTATCACTATAACGTATATAAATGCCTAGTTAACTAACTATAAATAAAATAAAACATTGTTTTGTAAAAAGCAATTAAGTTAGTTTTTTATATACGGTCCGCAGAAAAATTCCGGTTTAATTTATTTTGTAGAATGGCAGTTTATTCATTGAACGAATTCGGTATTGGGAGCGCTTTTAGTGTATTTTTAAGCGAAATAAATTCCAATACGGATGGGCGCCGGCTCCACTTAACACATACCTACGCAAGCCTGTATGTACTGCGTGTCTATGGTTGTCACCTTGGTTTTCATAGCCATTTAATTTCTAAAAAAAAAAAAACGTCGCATGACAAAGCCAGGCCTCCCTACTTACAGGGGAGGGGATATGGTGCTTGGAGGGCTCATATATTTTGATTATTACGTAAGGATCCCTAACGGCTTAACATTTTTATCATAATTTATTATTAGTACTGTAAGCCAGAAATAACTTGTGGATCCAATGATTAGTGTGGTTTGCGTTTTCTTTTTTTTCAAGTGTTTTCATTTATTTTATTTATTGTTAAAAAGGTTCTATGTCGCATCATGAGGTCTTTGGAAACCTTAATTTATTGTAGGGGATTAAACCCAAAACGCTGTTCCAATTGAGTCAGAGGGTTTGAGGTGACAATGTTTGATACTGTAGCAATGTGGCATAGATTCTCTTTCTACAAACGCTAACGCTTCGAAAACCAACAAAATGGGAATGACAGATCCGATCGACAACTTGGTCATTAACCTGTCGATGGTCAATGTCATTCCCATACATTTTTTAATTTTCGAAACGTTAACGTGCCACATAGATACAGGTTCATGACTGGACTGACTGAAGAGGCACGTGTTAGTATCACCACCACCACCACCACCACCACCACCACCACCACCACCTTCCCACCTCAGAGCTGATACTGAAAGTTATTGTAAGGAAGAAAAGCTCTCAGGACTTGAACTCAAAATTCGATGCCAGGTGAGACCATGGAACAAAAGTGGCATTTGACGGCCGCGTGGCGCAGTGGCCCTGCCTCCTGCATCCACGGCCGTGGGTTCGATTCCCACAACTGGAAAATATTTGTGTAATGAGCATGGGTGTTTTCCAGTGTCTGTGTGTATTTATACATTATATAAGTATTTATATGTGGTATATAAATGTATATTAATATTATTATATCAACTATCTTAGTACCCATAACACAAGCTACTCTGTATGCTTACTAGATAGTTATGTGTATTGTTTAAGTATATTTATTTATTGTATTTTTTTAATACATCTGGTTAACCAACAACCTTACATTTCTTACAAGCTATAGAATATTTCAATAATGTAAGATATCCGGGCAAAATGTTCCGCCACTTATAGGTTAACACTACTTACATGCTCTAAACAATAAAATTTTCTAAATATTACAATACTAATTATACTTAAACAGCTTTACAGGTACACACGGGTGAAAGAATATTCATACAAAATTTAAAAGAAAAATCACAACCGCTTCTAAACATCTTAAAAATATATATACCAACATATATAAATATAAATCAGAGTGAAATGGAAATGGATGTCTAACATATGAAACTTATTGTATAATTTCGATATTCTAATCGTAATCTCTTTCGTAATGAGTATACTTTCGGGTTACAGAAACCTAATAAGAGAACAATGTATTTTATATACATGTTTGGAGTCAGCCCTAACCGAGTGTAGCGTCCAACATTGTATATAAGCGAGGCACTATATACCTTTTCCTTTTCCACGGTTTGATCGATTTGTACTCTAGAGTTTTGTAAATACAATTATTTTGTGCATGAGCCTATGAAATGTAAAAAACATTCTAAATAAAAACGGGAGCTGGCTGTTCTATGTCCGCCAAACATTTTTTTCCAGGGCGTATTACTAGCTGTGACCCGGGGTTTTAATCCTGTGGGAATAGATAAAAAGTCGCGTATGTACTACACTAGACTATAATTCTGATATATTTCTGAGCCAAATTTCATCCAGATCTTTCTGCTGGTCGCCCGAAGTGTAGTGATTGGGTAAAGAGTTTATTAAAAGGTCGTTTGTTTCTGACATTTACCAATTTACTGGGAAATTTTCTTAATTTTTCATTTATTAAGAACCTTTTAAAAAATAGTAAGAAACATTAAAATAGGATAATGAAGTAAGTCATTCTAATGCATGACCAAGTAATTTTTCAACACATGGTACGACTAAATTGCACTAAAGGTGCAATTTGTATTAAGGGATTAAATCAAAATAAATTAAAAACCGTACAATTTCGGTTGACGTACATTTCGTTATTATAATAGGCCTTGATGTAAGCTGTTCCTGTTGAGTATTTCGTGCTATTTACGGAACATCCTGTATATAGATCGGGATTGGTGACAAAAACGTCCAACTACGAAACTTCACAAGCACTTGGCCGGTTTTATTTTTGTTTTGTTGTATTATGGTAGCCGTCCAGTGATCAGTATCGTACGGACTTTTAATTATACGGTAAAAAAAAATTCTTTCGATGCGATCCGTACGATGCGGATCGGTGGACGCACTTGTATGACTTGCTATATAAACAATACTAAAATCCGTCTGATGCGATGCGTTCGATGCGTTATGCTGCGGATGTATGGACGGCTACCGGTAAAGAGTGCTTTTATTATTTACTTATTTTTAAAGTTAACTATATATATTCTAATATTATAAAGCTGAAGAGTTTGTTTATTTCTTTTGTTTGTTTGATTGAACGCGCTAATCTCAGAAACTAACCCATTTATTGAGGAAGGCCATATATTATCCCCTTATTCGTACGGGAACGGAACAACGTGGGTGAAACCACGCTGCGTCAGCTAGTCTTGATATATGACGTCATGTTTTTTTTATTCTTGACAAGTTAGCCCTTGACTACAATATCACCTGATGGTAAGTGATGATGCAGTCTAAGATGGAAGCGGGCTAGCTTGTTAGGAGGAGGATGAAAATATTAGGAAATCTCAATCTGCCCAGCTGGGGATCGAACCCAGGACCTCCGTTTTGAAAATACTAAATACGCTTCGCCACGGAGGCCGTCAAAAACTGTGCCTACATTTAACAAAACCAAGTAGTAGCAAGCAATAATTCCATGAAATGTTCACTGAATCCGAGTTTAATATATTATTTCGTGATTTTCCCGACATAGTCTCCTGAATTCGGTAGAAATGAGTGATATTGACAGCCAACAGGTGCGTGTGAATGTTTCTGTATTTGTACTAAATTATTAGGCAACTAACTGAAACTAGCGACCCGACCCGACTTCGTACGATTATAATCTATTTCCTTATACAAAATGTATCGTAAATAGTTCTACATACTTTACAGGGTGATAGCTGACATCGAGGCTTACCAAAGACACGAAATATTTTACGGTTTTAAAATTGATTTTTCTATAAAATTTACGGGACAGCTTATATATTATTGTCACTGTGAGTGGTTCGATTAAAAACTGTTAATAATTATCGTTTTGTTTGCAATCAGAAACAAACATCACCCCGCCAACCCACATTGGAGAAGCTTAGTGGGTGTAATTTCCATATTATCCCTTCCATGAGAAGGGAGGCTTTAATCTATGGTGGGCTGTTGAAATAAGGCTGCCACTGACGTAAGTAAATATAAAATGAATCGCTATCATTATTCGCTACGCTATAATAAATAAAACAATTGTTTATTTTAGCTCTTTTCCAATTTATCATTAAAATTACATTCTGTCGATACAAAATGTAGAATATCCATCGAAGCATTAACAATACCTCCAACACCGATATCGCCCCTATGTGTGCGTAACAAAGTTTACGTCGAAATTTCAATTTGCTCGCTTCCAAACGCCATATTTTGTCTAAAATTCGCGCCGAACGGAAAGTGAAGGTGCGAGATAGTCAATAAATACGTGATATGAACCTAATAAATTACATTTCGGTAATCGATTCCCAGATGTTGTACGTGAGATACGTGTGCGGTGTTGGAAGTGGGTAATAAATGTTAATACTCGGCTGGCATGTTAAGGTAATACATTACAAATTGCTCGATACACAAAAGTACATACTCATATTAATAGAAGTGCCCTTGCACATAATTATGTATTCTCTGCGTTTGTTTACAATCCCCATTTTATGTTTCAAAAAACCAGCAAAGTGCGTGTTGGCCCACGCGCTGTGTTCGGTTCCATAGATTAAATAGCAACTTTAAGCCGCTTTAAGTAAAAAAACATCCCCACTTTACATGTAGAGGAGGTCGTTATCAACCCATATTCGTTATCAACCCATATTCGTCTCACTGCTGAGCCCGAGCTTCCTCTCAGATTGAGAGGGGTTAGCCAATAGTCCACCACGGCCCAATGCGGATTCGCAGACTTCACACACGCAGAGAATTCAGAAAATTCTCTGGTATGCAGGTTTCCTCATACGATGCGATGTTTTTCCTTCACAGTTTGAGACACGTGATATTTAACTTTTTAAAATGTACACAACTGAAAAGTTGAAGGTGCATGCCCCGGACCGGATTCGAACCCACACCCTCCGGAATCGGAGGCAGAGGTCATATCCACTGGGCTATCACGGCTCATCTATGTAGAGGAGGTACCTATACTAAAAAATATTCAATAAGATTTTATTTTCCGACTTTCTTGAAATTTTTAATGTACATAAATTCATGCTGAATTACGAATACAGCTTTCTAGTAGTAATATTCTTTGAGTTACGACTAAACCGCGGACAGACAGACAGACGAACATATAATGAACAATGAACACAACGACAACGAAACTATAAGGGTTATAATGAACAAAAAACATGAAAGTATAGATCGATTTTTCGTAGACAAAGTAACGTTTGTCCGCCAGTTTTTTATAATATTAGCGGACGCTCGCGACTTCGTCCGTGTGAGACTCGATGTAAACTTTCAACTATCCCTCCCTACCCCTACCCTCCTCTACCTTACTCTACCCCTACCCCTACCCTACCTCTACCCGTTTTACTAAATTTTCGCGCAATTTTAAATATTTTTCTGTCATAAGAACTTCTACTGACATTAACAAACATTCAAAAAAAAAAATTATTATATTATTGTATGATTTTTTTTAAAAAGAGCAACTGTTGAGTTTCTTGTCGGTTTCTTCTTAACAGAATCTACCTTCCGAACCGGTGGTAGAATCTTTACAAATAGTCAACTGACGTATCAAAAGTGCTTGTATACTGAGCCTACTTGAAATAAAGGAATTATATTTTTTTGATAATAGTGAAATCGGTCCCGCCGTTCACGCATGATGGCGTGACCAAAGGATATATGGATTCAGTTTTATATAGATAGATAATAACAATTAATCGCAAATTATTATTAACTAAATTCTATTGACGTATATAGTAGGTACATTTTATGTATATTTCATATTATATATGCTTTATTAATATAACAGTGTAATAGGATAGGCTGCAAGAATTCGCCTCAGGCCGTCGGCACAGTCAGTGTATCGCAAATATCGTTTATCCATAATGACGTGCACATATTGGAAAATGCATGTTAAATATAAATTTTAAACGCCAACGTCAGCTGTTTAAAATTATCAAAGCTATTATTTGGAATATCTACTGTTGGTAAAGTCGTTGTTAGCGTCAATAGTCAAAAACTTTACATTATCACAAGCTTTTGTGTTAATTTTACGAATCTATACTAATATTATAAAGCTGAAGAGTTCGTTTGTTTGATTAATCCCATCTGCATTGGGCAGCGTTGTGGACTATTGGCCTAACCACTTTAATTCTGAAGAACTCTCGTCGAAAAAAGACTCGTGCTCAACAGTGAGCCGATAATGGGTTGCTTATGATGAAATCACTAAATTAAATGAGGCTTAACTTTTTATCTTAACTATTATAGCGAGTGATTCAGAACAGTGATTTGTTACACACTATGAACAACTGAAGTTAGATTGTCGATTTTCTCATACTGCTTATTATATAATAACTAGCTGACGCCGCGCGGTTTCACCCGCGGGGTTCCCGTTCTTTTAGGAACACGGGGATAATACTTCAAAAAGGAGCCTATAGCCTTCTTCAATAAATGGGCTTTCTAACACTGAAAGATTTTTTTAAATCGGACCAGTAGTTCCTGAGATTAAAGCGTTCAATCAAACAAACAAACAAACAAACTATTCAGCTTTATAATATTAGTATACATACACACTGTATAACCTAATATTTACACGAAAGACTTCCACAAAATATCGGAGACAGTATACGCAAGATCGAAGTACGTGAGATAAATAGTGATGGACATGTAGTTAGTCGCGGTACTGCGTCGCTACGTTCATAAATTTATACAATGACACCCAGTTATTGGGGAGCGACCACCAGAAAATAATTACCTGCGGCAACTTGTGAGTTTGTATGGATCACTAGCGGACGCCTGCGACTTCGTCCGCGTGGAATCTAGTTTTTCACATATCCCACGGAAACGGATTTTCGGGAGGAAAAGTATGTTTTAGAGTAAAACCCATTTCCATTCCAAATTTCAGCCTAATTGTTTCAGTAAACTCAGTGTAAAGGAGGAACAAACATACTAACACACTTTCGCATTTATATATTATCGTGATTTTATGTTAAAGTGTGATTATATAAATATATAAATAAAATTAAAGCGTCTGTCTGTGATTATAAAATAACTGTGTCTTTTCAAGTGCTCAAACCTTAAAGTCATTTATTTATACATTACCAAAACACAAACAAACATTTTTATATTTTTTGTCTGTTTTTTATTCTTTAATTAGCTCTTGACTACAATCTCACCTGATGGTAAGTGATGATGCAATCTAAGATGGATGCTGGCTAACTTGTCAAGAGTAGGATGAAAATCAATCGTCCCAGCCGGGGATCGAACTCAGGACCTCCGTCTTGTAAATCTACCGCGCATATCACTGCGGCACTGAGGTCAATTTTAATAGGTTTGTCACTGGATGGTAGAGGTGGTTATTGAACAGCATACAGGGTACTTCTTATCCCGGAAAAATCCATGGTTCCCATGGGATCTGAGAAAAAAAGAAGTTTCACGCGTACGGCGTCCAGTAGTCATTAATATAAACGAAATGCGGAACATACATTATTTCTAGTAAGTACTATATAACACAAAAAAAATATTTATTACTGACTACTCGTACCTTGTCAAGCTGTTAGCCTATGAGCCTTCAAATTAGAAGGCTCTCGGTTCGGTTCGAGTCCTGGGTGAAACTATGAATAAGTATCTTAAAAAAACATGTGCCTAACCTGTCCTGCTGTAAGTAATGATGCTCCATTTTAGGCGACAGTTTTCCAGTTCAAATCAGCCAAGTACTCTGCTTGTCTATGTCAAAATGAAAATGGTCTGTTTTATGGATGAAAATGGATGAAAAGTATTTTATTGTAAGTATAAGTCGTCTTCTTCGCAGGACACATAATGTATCGCCCAAGGGCTATAAATACTAAACGTCCGCTTGCCGCACGTTGCAACTCCACTAAATTTAAAATGACGCCCAGTTATTGGAAATCGAACGCTAAACATAAATTTCGTTATCTGCCCACAACGTAAGTTGTCCAAATTCTCATAGACTGAGTTTTAGTGTTTGCTTCTATTCATTCGTATTATAAAAGTTTAAATAACATATCTTAGATTCAACATAATGTAAAGGATATCGTCTGTAATGTGAAATTATTATTTTTGTAAGACTGTAAGGTATACAATATTATTTGAACATATTCATATCAGGTAGCTATATTTTAGTCAATATTTTCTGAATTATTTTTAACTAGCGGACGCCCGCGACTTCGTCCGCGTGGAATTCAGCTTTTCACAAGTCCCGCGGGCGCCATGGATTTTTTCGGTATGAAAAGTAGCCTATGTGTTAATCCAGAGTAAAATCTATTTCCAATTCAAATTTCAGCAAAATCGCTTCAGTAGCCTCAGCGTAATAGAGGAACAAACATACTTACACACTTTCACACAAACTTTCGCCTTTATAATATTAGTGTGATAGTGTGATAAGTTTTAGACGAAGATGTACAAACAAAGGTGGACATATTTATGTAAAAATCCACGCGGACGAATATGCGGAAAAAATAATGTAAGCTTAAAAAAAAACAATATGCTTTTAAATGGAAAACAATATGGCATTATATTAAATTTCATTTTTGGGTGAAAATATTTTAATTTATAGTAAGAATTCGTTAAACAGAAAATAACAAATAAAAGTAAAATTGTGCATGCAATGCACCTGTGCGGCTGTAAACTTTTGCTTGACACTTATCACCCATGTCATAAATGGGTGATAAGTGTCAAGTCAACCTAATATATGGGTGTTAAGTGTCAATTTTCGCGCCTGTAATTTCACCGGCATACTCTTCATTTTCAGCTATAGACACAGTAAAGTGTTTGTCCAATCGATTTTCAGCGACAATGTGTGCGAGGTGCCGAACTAGTGTAATAAATAGTGATGGATGCGCGGTCCACGCGCCGCAGCTCTCGTAAATTTAAAATGACACCCAGTTATTGTGGAGCGACCACGAAATATAAATTTCGTTACGCGTCCGCGACTTCGCATCGTATAGCTCTGTTTTTCGTAGTTTCAAACTTCAATTAGCAGTTTGTGGGCTTACATCCCCATGCCCCAGAGTAGGTACGTGTTAGTAATTTACTAATGTATATATGTATAAAAGTTTATCAGTGACTGATTCAATGCCAAGCCAAAATTATTATTTTATAGCTACTGTTACACATGCTCATTTCAAGCACGAAAGCATGCTGTTATTGAGCAGTTGCTACTTATTAGCATGTGTATCGCAACATTGCTAATAATGAGCATGCTTATTTTGAGCTTGCTCAAGAATCAACAGTCGTACGATTTATGAGCATGCTACTTGCTGCGCGGGTGGAAGGGGGCGTGCTTTTAGTTTGGTTTGCTTATTGAGTATGCTAGTCGATCAGCATTGTTATTCTGTTTTCTTTTCACCTTTATCTCTCCCTGTCTAACACGATACTATAGACAGAGAGCGATAGATACAAATTAGCATGTGTAATTGGAATGTTTGATTTGAGCGTGCTTATTCAGGAGCATACTTAAAAATAGCATGCTTATTGCTAGCAAATGTAAACTGATGATAAACATGCTCATATGTAGCATACTTAATAGCACATTTTAGCATGCTATTTTAGAGCATATATAACAGTACCTTAATACTATAAAAATCTTTGTCCGATATATTATATCTATACACTGTTGATTGCGACAGTTTTACTCACTAATTTGAAAATTAAAGTTGCGAGATACTTTCAAGATATCTGTAATACGGGTAGTTTCTGAATAATATAAAAAAGCTACAGAAGCGCTTGTCTGGAAGAGATTCCTTTGTAGCGTTAAAGTGCTGTTTTTATCGTAAAGTGCTGAACAATGTAGTTTTGGTTGGTAAAACAATGATGACGGAAAAACTGCGAATAGGAATTTGTAGTTTTCTGATCAACATTTTTTTTATTAATCTGACTATAAACAACTAAATCATGTTTAACTTATTACAGTTTTTGTTCTTTAGCTGTTCTTTTTAGGGTTCCATCCCTAAAAAAAAAAACGGAACTCTTATAGCTTTGCTTTGTTGTTTTTTTCTGTCTATCTGTCTGTCAAGACCCATTATCTCGGAAATACGTAAATGTATCAAGTTGAAATTAAAACTATAAACACCAATATACAATCCCAAGAAGCTATGAAAAAATCAAACTTCTAAGTAAATGTAAAAACAAGGTTACGGATGTTTATGTAACGAAAAACGTATATTTTTCAAGGGATTAAAAATTTGTACTTCCCGTTAACCTAAATTTATGGTATTTGGTAAGTAATATCGTCTTATAAGTACTTCAAGTGTATGGAAAAATCTAAAAACTATACGTTTGTAATATGACCTCAAAAATAGGGTCTTCATGCAAGGAACGGTGGTGAGGTGACCGTAATGGTATCGTATGAAAGGGCTAAGCTTAAACAGCCTAGCTTCTTAAATTATTTTTATGGTGCATAGTTTTCAATATTTTAGGAAGAATTATTTGTACGGAACCCTCCTTCGACGAGTGCAATTCGCACCTGTCGAGAAATATATGTGTGGTTCGTGAACCAAGCATCATTGTCAGAAATACTTGTTGTCTTTAAATCCTCATGGAAATAAACAAAATACAAATTAAATAGCTCTTTGTGTTCTTTAAGAGTTCATTGTAAATAATTCGGCTATCATGCTTCACTAAGCGAACATAAAATGTTATAAATAAGTCAGATAGCTGCAGGTTATGAATCGTTTACTGGTGTATTCGTGAAAAATTATTATTCTTTAAAACCCTTTTCGCGTAAATGTGAGTAAAAGTAATAATTATCATCCTATTTAAGTAAATTAAGAGTTTTTTTTAAAGGACGTCTATTTCCAACGTCCAAAATTAAAAATGCAAGACTGCTCGAAAAAAAAATTAGTGTTTAAAAAAACATAGACTCGAAATGAGAATTGATTGTTAAAAAACGCTGTCGTGTGAACATACACTTGATAATGCATTTGTTGTATTTGACCGTTTCTTTAGCGTCCGTTAAAAAAACTCTTGTGCGAATGAAGGCTTACGGTCACGACAGACATGTCAGACATTCCTACAGGAGAGGAGACTTAGAGTTTAGGACCCACCACGCTGTTCCAATGTGTTTTGTCGAGCATAGGATAATAATGATTAACACTTTACTATTCGAATGTTAATGAATAGGGTCGGCACGGTAAACCAATTCGGAGTTAAGATTATTTTTACCGAATAAAAAAGTGCATTATTACAATGTCATATCCCGTGGACAAACCCAGGAACTCGTGATCCGAAGCTACAAATGCCAACACAAATCACAACAAGTGAAAGAAATTATAGCAAATTTAATAAAAATATATGCGCAAGTTACTTTACATAATATCAACGATGCGGGTGAAAAATGATAAATCTGCCCGCCTAAAAAAATATGACACTCCAAAAAAAAAATGGAACCCATAAATCGAAAAGAAATATTTCACGGTCCGGTATTCAGAGCATTGCGTTCAACTACGGAGCGAATAGTAGAAAGGAAAGGTATAAAAGCTTCACCCTTTCTAAAAACACGTAAATAGAAGAGTGGAACGTTCGTACCGTTCGGTTCGAATGGCGGCAGCGCACACACACGTAGAGTTTCACACACGGGGAATAAACGATGTGAAATGGGAAAAAACTTAAATATGTATGAGTGCGGGTAAATATATAAATCGGTATATAGGCGTTTATATAAAATAGGTAGTGAGCGCGGACGGTTGGCGCTTGGCTCAGTCTCTCGCGGTCCTTGCAGCATCCGCCCGCCCTGGTCGACGCCGCGTCGATTACGCGCGAGTATTTCCCGAAAGTGTTTTTATATCCTCATATGTTTATTACCCGCTCCTAAATAAACTTTTCATAGACTGCTTAGGCTATGGACATTGCTGTGTGAATGTGGTATGAATTTGACTCGCTTCGATGTGTTTGAACGAAGTTGTGGAAAGTTGGTGAGTGACGAAACTTTCTTGAACTAATTAATATATTAATTTACTGCAAACATGAGAGATCAAACGGAACGCGTTAGTTTTGACGAAGCAGTGTCTAATTTAGTGATTAAGATAATTTCGTTTTTATTGATATAACTTTAGTAACAAAAATATAGATTAACAGTGAAAAAAAAAATGTTTTTTTCTAACTCACTTTAATTTTTTGTTAAACAGAAATACTATTTTATTTCTATAAGGAATCAAACTTAGGAAAACTATATTATTTTAACTAATTTAAGCAGGTGTCTGAGTATCTACATTCAGTAATCACACTTCGCACTAATATTATAAAGGCGAAAGTTTGTGTGTAAGTGTGTAAGTATGTTTGTTCCTCTTTTACGCTGCGGATACTGAAGCGATTTGGCTGAATTTTGGAATGGAAATAGAATTTACAGTAAATTAGCACATAGGCTACTTTTCGTCTCGGAAAAATCTATGGTTCCCATGGGATTTGGAAAAACTGAATTCCATGCGAACGAAGTCGCGGGCGCCCGCTAGTCCTAAAATATATCTTAAAATGTTATATTAAGTTAAAGTTTTATAAAGTTAAAGAAGATGATCTGAAAGTCCCTCCGACTTGCTTTAGCTAGAAGAACGATTTAGTCGTATAATATGCTAAAAATTGCTTAATTCATAATAGAAAAAGCCCAATATCTTTAGATTGGCTTATTAGATCCTCATCATTTATATACGAGTAACTGTGTTTGACGTGTGTGTTTCTTACACACGTCAAGATTTCTAGAGAGAGGAATGGTTTTGTGTCAACAAGTGAAAGAATACGAATAATAATCTATGAGAAGTAAATGATACAAAAATTTTGTCAAGTAAAGATATATAATATTTAAAAATTAAAATTACACTTCTAAAAATGATACAAATCACATTAATCACACTAATATTATAAAGGCAAAAGTTTGTGTGTAAGTGTGTAAGCGTGTAAGTATGTTTGTTCCTCTTTTACGCTGCGGCTACTCGAGCGATTTCGCTGAAATTTTGAATAAAAATAGATTTTACTCTGGATTAACACATAGGCTACTTTTTATCACTGAAAAATCCATGGTTCCTGCGGGATTTGTAAAAAACTAAATTCCACGAAGTCGCGGGCTTCCGCTAGTAAAATTATATTTGGAAATACAAGATCAAAAATAAACTTCTGTCAATGAAAATCAACACGCTAGATAGTTTGATTTCATTTTTTCATTTCATTGTGTGTATGTCGACGAGTAACCGATTGTTGTAAATCGTTATAAAAGTAATTTCAAGTTAGAACAACGTAAGCGAGAATAAAAATATATCACGGGAGTGAACCATAAATTTTCCGGAACACAATCAATTTAAACTTTACACTATAACATTTATGTTCGCCATTTTTACTTGACGGCTCCCGTGAGTTGTTTTAAACGGTCACAAAGTTTGTAGGTGAGCTAATGTATCGATTTAGTATTAAAATACATTGGCCAGACTCAGCTTAGACTAGACTAAGGCCCTAAATTTATACTAATAATAGTTGAAGCCCGCGGTTTCACCCGTGTACTTCCTGTTCGGTGATAAAAAATAGCTCAAGACATTCATAAATAACGTTTGTATAGGTAAAAGAATTTTTAAAATCGGTTTAGCATATCCAGAGATTACCCCTATAACACCACAAACTTTGTAATATAATTATAGATTACTAGCGGATGCGACTCCGTCTGGGTGGAATTCACTTTTTCACAAATCCCGCGGGAACCATGGATTTTTCCAGGATGAAAAGTATGTTAATATATTACACTTAATTATGTTACTTAACCATTCAAACAGAAGAAGAAAATAAATACTGCAATAAGCACACAAAAAAATATAATAATAAATAAAAAACATTAAAAAAATTAAAAAGCATGAAGTTGTAAGACTGCAATATGAAGTCCATTTTAACATCATCCTGAGAGACTCTCAAAATTCAAAACGCCATTCATCAGACGCAAAACCGCTATTACCTTAAAATAAAGTCTCAATATGTATAATGGAACAATTTGTTTCGCGCACCGTAATTTTCGCCTGACAGTTAAATTAGTCTGTAGTCCACAAATAAATGGAACGTCGCTGGTACGGGCGAATAATAGGCCGAAGCTCGCCGTTTTATAAGTAAGAGGGTATTGTGAAAAACCACTTTAGTTGATCGAATACTGCTTTTAAAGAATGAGGCGCGGGGGGAGAGGTACCTAGTTCTATTGTGTCGGCACTATGATAGTCAGCTTCCGGCTACAATGGAGTAATTAAGCATTTGCAAGTTTTACTTTCCCATAATGATATTACTTTAGCATTTGATTTTTTTTAATGGAATTTTGAAATTTATACATACAAGTAAAAAACTTCGTTAGTAAATAAGAGAATATAATATGCATAATAATATAAATAAAATATCTTCAAAACCTTTTATATATATTATACTATATTTTTACGTATTTTTACTTATAAAATCATCTAGTAGATGTTTTAAATCGGTATTGGGCCAGCGTGGTGGACTACTTTCATAGTTGTCATAATTGTTTATTTAACTGGTACCTACTGGCCTAACCCCTCTCATTCTGAGAGGAGACTATTGCTCAACAGTGAGCCGAATATGGATTGCTAATGATGATGACGATTTATTATTATTATTTTATTAATTTAAAAAAAAATTTATAATAAAATAGCCAAATTTTACTAAAATTAAAATTAAGAGAAATAGTCATAGTAAAAGCACAAACGTGTACTACATAAAAAAAAAAATGTAAAAATAAACAAACAGAACAGCGTTTAATTTTCCACTGGGAGCATCTGTAGCTCGCCTAATATTTTATTTCATGCAATTTCTGTTTATTTAACTTCGCTGCGGAAGTGCAGTTTTGCTGTTGATTAAAAGAATAACAAGCTTTGTATGAAAATTCATTACTTAGAACCGAGTTGCTCATAGACTAAGCAAACGAGACGGTTGGAACTTGGAACTAATAAAATCGTAAAACAAATATGGACACACTTAGTTTGCTTAGGTATGCTAAAGTGATATTATTAAATGGAAAGATTTGATTCTAACGGCTAAAATCTACTTGACCAATTTAAATAATTCTTCAAAAACAAAAAAAAAAGATATCATATATTATTTACACTTGTATTCCTACGGAATATTCTTATTTAGTGCCTACAATTAGATAGGCGTGTTATAAATTTCGTTTCGTCTTTTTTTTACCTTTTTTTGAAATCGGTTTAGTAACTCCAGAGATCACCCCCTAAAACACCACAAACTTTATTTACCTCTATTGTATAATAAAGAAAACAAGTATATACTCGTAGATGAGCTACAAAAGTGCTACGAAATTGCTACGCACGTGCTACAAAATTGCTACGCACGTACTACGAACATGCGTGTCTTATAGTGGAATTCATAGACGTTGCAGGGGCATCCCCAGGGGACCATTCACCCGCTGAGTGTCGAATTCTCATACGCATAGAGTTTACATTCGACACTCAGCGGGTTAACGATCCCCTGAGGCGCCCCCGCAACTTCTATGAATTCCAGTGTTAGTAGGCGAAATAAGCAGATGACCCACATGGTGACGGTGACATGACATTCTATAATGTGGGATGTAATACAAAGAATATCGGGACTAACACAGCTCGTTATTGTTCTTTATTTAGGATAATTTCCAAAGTTTTCTGTTCACGTTGGCCAATTTCATATAGCGAAAGAGCTTGACCAGCAGAAGTTTGATGACAATGACTGATGATGTTGTTTTTACTTTAATCACACTAATATTACTCGTATAAAGGTGAAAGTTCGCGTGTATGTTTGTTTCTCCTTTGCGCTGCGACTACTAAAGCGATTTGGCTGAAATTTGTAATGGAAATAGACTTTACTATTGATTAACAAATAGGCACTTCTATCCCGGAAAACCCCATGGTTCTCGGGATTTTTGAAAATCTTAATTCAACGCGGACGAAGTCGCGGGCGTCCGCTAGTGAATAATAATAATAATATGCTCCTGACCGATTTAGTTTTCTGTATAAATTAACAATAAACGCAGGATATATTATTATAGTGCACAAGTGATTGCGCATGCACTCTCTATTCCCTCATTCTCATTAGTTATCGTTCATTTTATATTTGCTATAAATATAAAAATGAACAAGGTACCATTATAAAAGGTATTTTCTATGAATATATAACCTCTGTATATATATATAACTCACATCACTGTGTTATTATAACCAATAAAATGTTTCTCCAAATTTAATTTGAATATATCTCCTTCCGAGTATTCTTGAACCTAAACGATAAATTCACTCAGAAATATTCAAACTCATTAATTGGCTGAGCACAAGTGTAAACACAGTGTTATCTCGTACAAATTGTTATCTTAATTAATGGAAAATATTACATTTCAGTGAGGTTATAGAACGATTTGGTCGTTAAAATTCATTGTTTTTATTAAGCCTCGGACATATTGACAGGGAACACTGATAATAAAGAATTATAGCCCTATTACCTTAAAGGATTAAGGTGTACATGACAGGTTCAGTAGTCGAGGCGTGAAAGAGTAACAAACATGCATATCATCAAAATCATCAGTTTTCGCAAATCTCGAGAAATCATGGATTTTTTCGGGATAAAAAGCCTATGTGTCAATCCAGAGTAAAATCTATTTCCATTTCAAATTTCAGCAACGTAACAAACAAAGTAACAAACATCCAAACATCCATACAAACTTTCGCGTTTATTAGTAGGATAAAATATTTTTTCTTTCATGATCTGGATATACGAGATAAAATAAATAATGATAACTAAGCTTTTGGAAATAAAAGAAACTGCAGAAAATATCCGATAATTAAGTCACTGAAAACTAATTTATCAATTGAAATTTAAAGTAAGCTTCACAAGTTATTACTAGAATTGTAGCAATTTAAAAACTACATATTCCAAGCACAGAATTGTTGACCAAAGTTACCGAAACTTTGAAAGCCTTTTCAGTCAAATAATATTTCAATTTAACTTCTGAGAAACTGGTTCGTTTGTTAGCTAGTCTTATTTCAATGTAAAAAATCGCAATATTGATATCATTTTCTAATTATAATTTGATATCATACCTATTATAATAATATTAAGACCCGTGGTTTCACCCGTTCTCCGTTAGTTCACGTTCCCGTGAGAATGTAGGAATATTAATAATATTGCCTATGCCACTCATAAATAACGTGGCTTACTAGTGTTAAAAGAATTTTCCAAATCGGTTCAGAAGATACAGAGATTACAACTTACAACACCAAAAACTTTACCTCTGTATAATATAATAGATGACCATTGTTCAATTTAAACAATTAACAATTATGGCAACATTTTCATTATTCTAACAAATATTCTGTATTGAGTTTTAACCTATATTTTAGTCATAAAATCTGTGTCTAATACGAAAAATGTCAAGGTAGAAGCTTATAAAAATCTTTCTTTATGGATTAAATTAAAAAAGAATATAATTCTTTATTTTCTTAAGTTGTGTTTAAGTTAATTCTATAAAATAATGCCACAACCACGGTCCATGCAAACAAATTGAATTATCAATATCATCAATAAAGTTTATGGTATTTTTATCGTGGAACGAACCTTGTTAAATATACATTTATCCGACTATCGTTCCAGAGATTAGAGCGTTTAAACAAACATACAAAAATAACTTCCTCTTTATAATATTACTTTAGATGTTGAACAACCGCAAAGTGAGCTTAAAATCATTATTTTTTAGTTGTTTCATTAGTCCCGTGGGTAGCTTGTTTAGCAACTCTGCACTGAGCGAACAACATTAAACTAAATTAAGACGTTTGCCAAGTTTAGTTTAGTAGTTATTTTTGAGAGCTTGCCATTTCACAGTGTTTCTTGTGGAAAAGAACAGCTACTCGTACTAAGTGGTGTGCACAAGGGTTTTTAAGAAGGGTAGGCATTACTCGTATAGATGCAAAATAGAAATTTCCTGTAAGCATGTAAGTTTATGCACAAACAGTACCATTTTAATCCGCGCCACAGACGTTCAGTTTTAACTGCGCAGTTTTAGTTGTACAGTTTTGATTGTACAGTTTTAGTTGTACAGTTTTAATTGTACAGTTTAATTGTACAGTTTTATTAGTACAGTTTTAATTTTACGTTTTAATTGTGCAGTTTTAATTGTACAGTTTTATTTGTACAGTATTAATTGTACAGTTTTAACTGTTCTGTTTTATCTTTATTTAGCTTTGTCCAATCGAACACGATTTATTATTATTTGCGAATTGATTAGGCTTTTACTCTCCTCGACATCCGAAGAAATTCACGAATTTCATTACATTTAATAAAATATAATTACTCCAACAACTTAACAGTTGGCTTCGCTTCTATAGAACTTTTAGTGAGCGCGAGCGAGGCTTGTAAGATGTTTTATAAACAACATAAAGCATTTATTGCTTATAATTACTAAGGTTGAGCAAAGGGAAGGAACATTCATTTCACAGCCAATTAATATTTATCATAGAATACAGACTATACTTATGAGTATATAATACTTTTGTACTTGATTTGGTCGTTACATACTATTTAACGTGTGTATTTTTGATTAGGGACTTGGATAGTTTGAAAATTCAATTGTACTCGGGCGGGGATATTGTTTTTTCATAATAACAACGAATTTATTAGTTAGTAAGTACTAC
Organism: Bicyclus anynana; assembly: GCF_947172395.1. Classification (NCBI taxonomy): domain Eukaryota; kingdom Metazoa; phylum Arthropoda; class Insecta; order Lepidoptera; family Nymphalidae; genus Bicyclus; species Bicyclus anynana. The sequence continues at coordinate 4,446,175 of NC_069103.1, read as the reverse complement.
GTCTGAAGAGTCAACTTCAACAAAAGATGTATATTTATAAATAAAATGCACATTTTAAACTAGAGGGAACTCCGCGGTTTCCCTCGCATAGTTCCGCTGAAAAACGAGAATAAAATATATAGTGATAATGTAGCTCCATTGGTGAAAGAACATTATTTAAATCGTTTTAGTTGTTTAGGCATGTAAACAAAATGAAGTATGGTAACCTAATGAAGTATGGTTTAATTAAGAATAGCCAATAAATAATATTAGTAGGACTCTAGGAGGAGGAGTTTTTAGTTATCTTTAACATATATTTCTTCTTTACAGGAGCTTCTAATGCTGGCATGGTGTCTATAACTATCATCGCAATATTTGGTAAGTTTTATTATACAAGAGCAAGTTATATAGGCAACCGAATAAGAAGTCCAATCGGATCTTCAGCTATGTAGAACAACAAATCAAATGCACACCACACTACTTCTATAATGAAATGAAATGAAAATGAAAATACCACAAAGAAACATACAATACAAAAAAATAATAAAAAAAATGCATTGGCGATATATAATATGTGGGATGGTACCCCAACAAACAAACAGTGTAAATATTAGCTAGAATGAAGTAAGTACATAGGTGAAAAACATACACAATCAAGTTCGAATCTCAAAATAATATAAAAATATTTAATCTTAATAATAAACCACATAAATATCTAAAGGTTAGAATATAGCTGATACATAGCATCAAAACCAATTTGAAGTATTTGTAAAATCACATTGAAAAATAAACACTGAAGTAAATATCACTGGAAGTTAAGAAAATAAAACACAAGCGTATCCTTCCACTTCTATTTATACATAGAATCCTTTGAAATCACACTGTAATCAAGTCCCACCCCCGTTCAGGGGATCTATTTCTAAGATACAAAGAAATGAAGGAAAAACCAGAGTAATCCTTCATCAGTTAGCCAAAGGCAATGTTGATCGAGTCACCTCGCCTCCCAGCGTACAGCTAATTGTTTGCTCTCTAACACACGGACACTCGGAAACTAGATATGCCATCTTAATTAGATATGTGCGATAAATAAACTTTTCATTAAGGACTTGTAGGTACGAGTATATCCTTGATTTGTTTACATAGTAATTAATTGTACACAAAATGATTTTAGTTTTAATAGACGCCTGCAATTTTGTCGTGTCGATTTTTACCCGACTGTAAGTAGGGTTATGCTATTCGCGCTTATCTTGTATGTATGTATATGTGTAAGTAAGTATGTATGAATCACACTATAATATTATAAAGGCGACAATTTGTGTGTAATTGTGTGAGTATGTTTGTTCCTCTTTTACGCTGCGGCTACTAAAGGGATTTGGCAGAAATTTGGAATGGAAATAGATTTTACTCTGGATTAACACATAGGCTACTTTTAATCCCGGAAAAATCCACGTCTCCCGCGGGATTTGTGAAAACCGAATTCCACGCGGACAAAGTCGCGGGTAGTTAATAAAATATTAGTTATTCAGTTCGGTTCCTATAAGTGGTCTCGTTATTGCCTTGAAGTTATGGGTAATACTCCCGAGCACTCTGTATAAAGGCGAAAGAAAGGTCACAGTGTTCATAGATCTGGTCTGAAATGTCAAATGTACCACATCCTTTTTCTGTATTTAGGTACAAGAAGCTCGTTTGAAGTTACTAAATAAAATACGAATAAACAAACACGAATTCAACAAAATGCCTCATCTAGATACTAGTATTTTCAGTATGTGGCGTCCTTCAGTTGATATAACGAGACGCTGGGAACACATGGGCGTGAAGGTGGAGTGCTTTGTGCGATTCAATCAAACCTTTGCACTGAAGAGTTTTGAGCACCAGGCGTAAAGGTGGCGGACGACCCTATTAGAGTGAGGAATATTAGTGTAGGTATGTGATTTGACGCCAATTGATTCATATCGAGTACATACGCTTGTCTTGGAAATGTATTATCTGGAGATATGTTTATTTTATTTCATCAAAAATACAAATACAACATAATGCCTCATCTAGATACTAGTATTTTCAGTATGTGTAGCGCTTCAGTTGATATAACGAGACGCTGGGAACACATGGGCGTGAAGGTGGAGTGCTTTGTGCGATTCAATCAAACCTTTGCACTGAAGAGTTTTGAGCACCAGGCGTAGAGGTGGCAACCGACCTTATTAGAGAAAGGTGTGTGATTTGACTCCTATTGATTCATTTTATATGCCTCGCTTAGAAATGGATTATATGTTGGTTAGCTCAGAAATGGGATATTTTATTTATATTTCTATTCTGCGATGAGGATTGATGAGGTCTAAAGATTCGATGCGCTTGTCTAGAAAATGCATATTTACTCTTGTAATAAGTGGCAAGAAGCTAAGAAGAATATGATGTACGTCGCTTATAAAAATATCGCTTGGAAATCTATACTAATAATATAAAGCCAAAGAATTTGTTTGTTTGAACGCGCAATGAAATCTCAGGAACTACTAGTCCGATTTGAAAAATTCTTTCATTGTTTTATAGTCTATTTATCGAAGAAGGTTATAAGCTTTATATTATTCCCGTATTCTCACGGGAACGGGAACCACGCGGATGAAACCGCGTGGCATCAGCTAGTATGTAAATATATGCAATATGTAGTCCATAAGTCGAGCTTATGAACAACATGATGCTAAGTAATAGGGTGTAAAACACAAAAATCATTAGCCAAGGAAAATATATGGAAATTTCCCAAAAAATGCTCGAGGCTTTGAAATTTTCTAACGCTACGGCCTCTGAAATATTCAAGCAATCACTTTGGGTTACGTCAGCATACTCCTGTACGCAAATAAATTCACTTCATTTTAACTTTGTGTCGTACAGCTGACGTCCTAAAAGTTAAAAGTAGAATGTCATCTCGACTTTGAGTAAGTTTAAGTTGCTTTAAGATATACAGCATTTTCATCTAGCACGAGTGGTCACTTGTTTGGCAAAGTCTTATTCAATTGAAAACGGTATAATAAATCTATTTAAAATGTATCTTTAAATCAACAAAACAATACATTCGGCCTGAAACCGCTGGATGCTGGCGGCTCCGAGCCATTTCCTGCGATCCGCTTGATGTCCTCGGTCCACCTAGTGGGGGGGGTCGATCAACACTGCGCTTTCCGGTGTGGGGTCGCCATTCCAGCACCTTGGAACCCCAACGTCCATAAGCTCTTCGAACTATGTGACCTGCCCATTGCCACTTCAGCTTCGCGACTCGATGTCAGTGACTTTGGTTCGTCTGCGGATCTCCTCATTTCTGATTCGATCACGCGGAGAATCTCCAAGCATAGCTCGCTCCATCGCCAGCTGATTTTAAGCCTTCTAATAAAGCCCAAAGTTAACCTAACTAAATAAATGTACCTTTTATAATATTATAAAAGGTTTGCTCGTTTGAATATATTTTATAGACAGATTTCCCTTTTTAATAAAGTGTATGAAATGTTATGTATGATATATTGGAATACATTACGGACACCTGCATTCACATGCGTCCGCATATATTCCAGCCTTGGATATTGGATTCTATGCTAAACCTTTTTGCGCTATACGCCGAAATGGAAAATAGAATAAAATATGCGAAGCCTCTGCAATTTCAATATCCTTTATGAGCAGAGCAGACTCGTAAAGTTACGTTATGCTTGGAGGTCCATGCAAGAGGCCTATGTCCGGCAGTAAACGTCTATCGGCTGATGATGATGATGATGATGATGATGATGACATTTATTTGTTTATTTATTATTATATATTTGCTTATTTTATGTGTACACCACATACAGAATATAAGCAAAACAGAAACATAACAAGAAGTAGAATACAAAAGGCGGCCTTATCGCTTAGTAGGGATTTCTACTAGGCAACCTTATATACCTGTAGATTGTGTGTACCTTACAATAACATATACATAGTACGTACAAAAAACTGTTGAATGTATCTATAATGTAAACTGTTATCTATATGTATGTATAATGTATGTTTCAAGATATGCATACATCTATACTAATATTATAAAGCTGAAGAGTTTGTTTGTTTGTTTGTTTGATTGAACGCGCTAATCTCAGGAACTACTTGTCCGATTTGAAAAATTCTTTCAGTGTTAGATAGCCCATTTATCTAGGAAGGCTATAGGCTATATATTTTTCCCGTATTCCTACGGGAATGGGAGCCACGCGGGTGAAACCGCGCGGCGTCAGCTAGTATCGGATATATAAAAGACTTGGGATCAAATGTAATATTTTGATAAGTTTTCGATTTCTATAATGTTTCCTCTGAAAACATGAGCCGCAAAGAAAAAATGCTTTGAACAAAAAGTCCTTTAATTAACATATAACTGAAGTTTATTTCATGTTTTGATAACTTTCACGACTGCTAGAAATTAATTAAATTAGTGCATCCTAGTATCCGCAGTCTTATTTAAAAACCTTTATAAAATAATTATAAACGTTTAATACATTAATGGCTCTAATTTTTACTACAATAAATATATATATTTGAATATAATAATATTCTTTTTAATATAATAAATGAATAATCATGTCTTCAAAAATTAAAGCCAATATTTTTTATTTGGATTATGTTGTAAACAAAATATGCGTTAAAATTTAAAAGAACAAAAACTATCTAATTTAGAACAAAGACAGACGTACAAACGAACAGAACCCTCATATATTCACAACAATGTGATTATATGAGGGTTATATTTTTGTGATGCGAAACCCTAAATAATAGAGCGGTGTATCAAGAACCCTTTTATTCGAATGATATACGTAGTACAAATATATCGTAATCGAATGCCGATGATAATCAGCTTACACTGGTGAAAATTCGCGTATCGCTTCGGTTATTTAAAATTAAGCTACCCGTGTATATTTGCATATTCGCCTTAATTGGATGAAAAAATGTATATTGTATGGAGTCTCCGGGGACACTTTCTGATATGCGAAGATATTAAAATCATGCGTTATTATAAAAAAGAGAAATGCCAATAATCAAAATAATATGGGTTATTCGTAAACTCGGTTTCTTTCGGAGGACAAAGTCACCAAAAAATATTATTTTCTTGCAGACGCCCGCGACTTGGTTCGCGTGGAATTCAGTTTTTCACAAATCCCGCGGGAACCATGGATTTTTCCGGGATGAAAAGTAGCCTAAGTGTTAATCCAGAGTAAAATCTATTTCCATTCCATATTTCAGCCAAATCGCTTTAGTAGCCGCAGCGTAAAGGAGCAACAAACATACACACACACTTACAAACTTTCGCCTTCATAATATTAGTGTGATTATATTGGACACAACACACACACAATACACAGAAAACAAGCAATAAAAAATAAAATATATATTACAATTTAAAATAAAGAAAACTAAAAAATAAAAGATATGATATAAACGCGAAAATTTGTATGGATGTATGTTTGCTTGGATGTTTGTTACTCTTTAATGCCGCTACTACTGAAGCGATTTGAGTGAAATTTGGAACAGAAATAGATTTTACACTGAATTAACACATAGGCTTTTTATTCCTGAAAAATCCATGGTTCCTGTGGGATTTGTGAAAAACTGAATTCCACGCGGACGAAGTCGCAGGCGTCCGCTAGTATTAAATATAGCTAAAGATGGTGTGTGGTACCAAAATAATTACCACTCAGCATGTGCTACGTTGGTGATGGATGCACCAGCGCTGGTCTTCCGTGGAGCCATGTGGTTACGTTATACGTTGAAAATTTACTGTGCGATAGCATATTTCGTAATATTTTTCATGGAAAAGCCATTAAATGTTTGTGGCTTATGTGGCTTTTATTTCCTGAAAGTGACCTGGTTAACGGAGATGAAAATATTGAAATTATATATTACTGATTTACATTTAAATAAAATCTGTATGAAACCGTTTTTAAATGCGACACTTTGCTACAGAACTTACAAAATGTAGGTAGTATGTGTAAGGACCCTCGTCCTTATTTTATGAGAAGCTAAACACTAGCTCAGAATTATCTCTACACTGTTAAGGCAAGCAAACCGCGCACGACCACTCAAGTCGACCGCCAGTGACAGTGACTTGGATTGACTCATTGCCCCCACTACCAATGTACATGAGTGTATGTAGTATTGTACGTATCTATTTAGTATAAACAAACACTACAGTAGGTATTTTAAGAACAAAACCAGTAGGGAGAACAAATTTAAATCGGTCGCCAAGTCAATTTAGTTCTGCGGTGTTTTATAGTTCAAGGCTGGTTTTCAGCTGTGATATTTTTATTGAAGAATGGTATTATAATTTTAAAAAAAACTTTTTCGTAATGTATGATTATGATTTTATTTTTAAAAATAATAAGATAGTAGAAAATGTAGCCATCACGTAAACATCGAGGCTATCCAGCTACTCGACGTTACGAATACAGTGAGAAGACTTAAGAGTGTGCAATATGTAATTTGGTGGTTACAAATGGTTCGGGATCTCAGATTCTGGAAAAGTAAGGAGCCTGATATTTGGGTAAATGATATTTCAAAGTGTTAGCTTCGTTATGAGTATACAAAATACACAATTTGTAAAACTTTTCTCGATAGTTTATTTTTTTGAAAAATACGTGTTTTGCTCACATTTTGCTATCAATGTCAGGAAAAGCAAACTTTTTTTCTTAAATTTTTGTTAGGTAGAGAAAATTAGGTATATATCTTGAACATGGCCATTTTGTTTTTCGTTATGTTGTTTAATTTACTTGCAATTAGGCAAAAATGGTTTTGGCGCTCACGTCATAAAATTTGCGTCGCGCTCAATCCGCTCCGTGCTTTTCACTCACGTGAAAGTTCGGCGTCTCGCTTGCGCTTCGAATTTTATCCATATCGTACCGACGTGCTGCGCGCTCTTAAACGGACCAAACCATTTGAGTTAGTGTTTAGTGACTAATGTAGTGTTAAGTGCTACATGGAAGATCACGTGAAAAAGTGACCTAAAGACGTAATAGTTAGTGAAAGACTAAGATTAAGTTATTGGTCATTATCTTAGTATAATATGAATATATTATAAGTTTAGGTTAAAGATAAGTTACTAATTAGTCATATAAGTAGGCTAGATCGTAATTTTATGAAGTATCAAATTAATTATTTTATAAAGTACTTTATAAGAGAGGAAAAAAAAGAAAAGTGTTCTTGCCATCATTCCACGTGAGCATGATTTGTATATTTATTAAGATAAGTTAGCAGTTCCTTATCGTATTCTTTCTCAATAAAAAACAAGATAGTCTTAAATATTATCTTACTAAACAGACTCTATCACAACTGTTAATATGTTGAAAAAGTTATCAAACCTGTCGAGAGTCCCGACGCACACGTTTTTTAAGTTAAATAAACTTTAAAGGTATTAAAAGTAAGGGCTTAAGGTAAGTAAGGGCTTTAAAGGTAAGGTACACACCCCTCATTTTTACGTTAAAGTTAAAAGCACCTGCCTGTCTAAAGTTGCAACATTTTGGCATTCATAAGGACTTGAGAACAATACTGAATAGAAAGTTCACGTTCGTAGCCATGACAAATTATGTTGGCTCGCGGTCCTGCGTCATTTTCCGCAAAAATGCGCCGCCATTATTTGTTCATTTGTATTGTGCCCCCCCCTCCTCCACCGTCTCGCCTGTTGTTCCAGGAGACACTGAGACCCAGTTTATAAAATGCCGTTTCGCTTACGGAGACGGGATTTAAGTACTTTTCCCGTCATTTTATCGAAGTATTACTCTTTTCAGATATTTATAGTTCAGAAAAATGGCACCATAATAAATATTGTATACTCATGAACTTTATATCTATTTATCATATCCTACTAATATTAAAAACGGTTTCGATGTTTGTTACTCTTTAACGCCGCTACTACTGAAGCGATTTGGCTGAAATTTGGAATGGAAATAGATTTTACTCTGGATTAACACATAGGATCAGCCCGGAAAAATCAATGGTTCCCGCGGGATTTGTAAAAACTGAATTCCACGCGGACGAAGTCCCGAGCGTCCATAAATAAATAAATGAGAGAAATAATTCGTTTATGTACCTAGTATAATTAACGACATTAAGTCATAAAGAGAATCCCATTACAACAATCGTTTTGTTCATATGTAAACGTGAGTAATAAGTTTCCAGCATGACTCGGTACAAGTTTGGAAGTTGATACATACGCTTAAACTAATTTGCGAGTTCATCCCGACAGTTTACGGTGTATGCGCCGACCGAGTTAATTCGTCTAATTGTTTTTGTTGTTTTACCTGGTTAGTTTGGGCTTTTAAAATGATTAATTATTGTATAGACCAGGGGTTCCCAATCTTTTTCATCCAGTTACTTACAGTAGTTTGTCAGTATTTTTTTGTGAAAATAAATAAATAAATATACTTAAACAATACACATCACTATCTAGCCCCAAAGTAAGCATACAGAGTAGCTTGTGTTATGGGTGCTAAGATAGTTGATATTATAATATTAATATACAATTATATACTACATGTAAATACTTATATAATGTATAAATACACACAGACACTGGAAAACACCCATGTTCATCACACAAATATTTTCCAGTTGTGGGAATCGAACCCACGGCCGTGGATGCAGAAAGCAGGGTCACTACCCACTGCGCCACGCGGCCGTCAAGAAAAAGAAACAAATAGGACCTATATAATTAAGGATCAAACGAACTTACCTGGAAGTGAAGTTCGATCATAATTATATGATCAGCTCACTCGACCCGATTTAAGTTAACATATTGTAGTATACACCTATGCTTCAGCCTATGACACAGTTTTTTAAAGATATTAGGAACTTTTTTAAATATCACCATGGCAACTCGAACACCACTCCTGCACGACCCGAGGTCGCCATTTTCATTCTGTATTTCTGTGTCCAAGCCTAGACACACTTATCCAAATAATCGTAGAAATATTAGAATTTATAATAATAGTTGACATAAGTAAGTAGGTACTTATGTTCGTAGCGTTCCAATAAGGTACTCGCGCATATTTGTGGTTTCGAATAATGAATGAGGATCGACTCAAGTCTTTAAATTCTACTAGGGCGTTGCGGCGCACACTTTGGGAACCACTGGTATAGACTATTTTATACAGTACTAGCAGACGCCCGCGACTTTGTCCGCGTGAAATCCTACCCTTACCCTACCCTACTATACCCTAAGTATCATATGTCCATCTCCTGGTTCTAAGCTACCTCTCCACCAATTTTTAGCCAAATAGGTCCAGCCGTTCTTGAGTTACAAATAACTAACGCGACTTTCTTTTATATAATAGATAGAAGGTAAACACAGCAGAAACGCATTGTTATACTATATAAATTAATACAGGGGGAGGCGTGTGACACTCACAGACCAAATATGGTAATTTATAAAAATGTTTACTTTTTCTGACTTCTTCAGCTCCACACAAACACGCCTGTCTGTCGGTTCAACCAATGTTAAATTGCCGAAATAAGAAATAGTATACTAATATTATAAAGCTGAAGAGTTTGTTTGTTTGGTTGAACGCGCTACTGGTTCGATCTGAAAAATTGTTTCAGTGTGAGATAGCCCATTTATCGAGGAAGGCTGTAGACTATATATTATATCGGTATTCCTACGGGAACGGGAACCACACGGGTGAAACCGCGCGGCGTAAGCTAGTCTAATAAAGTAGTTAAAACTTTCCGTCCGAATATAGAATAAAAAATAAAGTATAAACACTAACTAAACACACAATGTTTAAACACCCGACTACGTAAAAAAGGGCTGTAAAACAACAACAAAAAAATTTACTATTAAAGTAAAAGTAAAAGTGATATTTGTGCGTATTTAAGATAATTTTAGCAACTGTGTAATCCTATTTCGAGCAGACATTTTACTTTGTTACTCAACCTTGTGAAAAGATAATATGTATTAATAGCAGGGCTATTGAGTACAAATAATCCTCACATTTTCGGCTCCGGTTCGCTTTCGTTAGATATTCCATTTGTATTTGCCAGCATTATTTTCTTACTTACTAATTATTTATTCATACTAACGTTTGAGTAGGTCTCTGTAGTGATGTTAATTGGTTCATTAAGTTTATGATTGTACGTCATGAGAGCCGTGGTAGCCCAGTGGATATGACCTCTGCCTCCGATTCCGGAGGGTGTGGGTTCGAATCCGATCGGGGCATGTTGTGCATTTCAAGAAATTAAATATCACGTGTCTCAAACGGTGAAGGATAAACATCGTGAGGAAATCTGCATACCTGAGAATTTTCTTAATTCTCTGCGTGTGTGAAGTCTGTCAATCCGCATTTGGCCAGCGTGGGACTATTGGCCTAACCCCTCTCATTCTGAGAGGAGACTCGAGCTCAGCAGTGAGCCGAATATGGGTTGATAATGATGATGATGACGTAATCAAATGAAATGTATAAGAAGGCTCAGAGAGACACAGCAAGCGACGTAACGCGCGTGATCGAATCAGAAATGAGGAGTTCCGCAGAAGAACTAAAGTCACCGACATAGCTCAACATGTCGCGAAGCTGAAGTGGCAATGGGCGGGGCACATTCGAAGAGACAATGGACGTTGGGGTTTCAAGGTGCTGGAATGACGACCACTTACTAGAAAGCGTACTTTTGTAGTGTTGATCAGGTGGATTGACGACAACAAACGAGTCGCAGTGATTCGCTAAATGCAGGCGGCTCAGTATCGTGATGTTTGGTCCTTACAAAAGGCCTATATCCTGCAGTGGACGTCCATCGGCTGATATGATAATGATGATGAATATAATAAGGTTTGTTGATGGTAAAACAAACACACAATAACGCTAACAATACACTGGTGAAAACCACAATCAAATCGATTCAGCCGTTCTTGATTTTAGTATACACAAATAGGCAAATACTAGTAAAGTAATTTTGGACACACATTAAATGGTAATTTTTGGTACGGCCGCGTGGCGCAGTGGGTAGTGACCCTGCTTTCTGCATCCACGGCCGTGGGTTCGATTCCCACAACTAGAAAATATTTGTGTGATGAACATGGGTGTTTTCCAGTGTCTGTGTGTATTTATACATTATATAAGTATTTATATGTAGTATATAATTGTATATTAATATCATAATATCAACTATCTTAGCACCCATAACACAAGCTACTCTGTATGCTTACTTTGGAGCTAGATAGTGATGTGTATTGTTTAAATATATTTATTTCTTTATTTATTTTTAATATTCAGACACGATTCGTTTACGATTTTGTTATTAGAATGCATATAAACTTTTGAAAGAGTAAAAATAAATGTAAATTAAAGATATTACAATACTTTAGGATTATATCCGAGTACAAAATTACAAGCATATTCTAAATGTACGAGTAATTCAGTAGAAGGGACAAAGCCGTCACATAGTTATGGGCACATTTGGCTCCCAAAACAATTGTTCTAAATGTCCGGGGCACATTTCGTCCGGGTCAAACCAATCAGGTTAATCCCAGAAACAAATCCCTATTCAATTTAGTGAAATGGACGCATAACAATCACATTTTATATTATACTATACTTATACATCCTTTCTATTTATTTTCTCCAGTGATCAAATGATGCCATGTCACGACTAACATCCAGTTTCTTCATGTAAAACTAAAGTAACAGTAAAAGTAGTAAGTAGTCAAGAAGACTTTATTTTTCCGTGATTAAGACCGTCACTTTATGACGTTACTTTGACTGTTGCTTACGATGAAGAAACTGGTCGTAAGAGGAAAGAAATCCGGATAAGTTAGTAAGTAGCAGAGATCTAAGTATCAAGCAGGCAGGACTGGCAAAATGCCACGGGCTCCTTGATCAAGCAACGGCCGAAGGGGCTGTCAAGTCAAAATTAATGTAACTTTTTAACAGCACATCGTAACTGTTTTTTTTTATTTTTTTTTTATTGTTTACAAGTTAGCCCTTGACTACAATCTCACCTGATGGTAAGTGATGAGGTAGTCTTAGATAGAAGCGGGCTAACTTGTAAGGAGGAACATAAAAATCCACACCCCTTTCGGTTTTTACATGGCATCGTACCGGAACGCTAAATCGCTTGGCGGTACGTCTTTGCCGGTAGGGTGTTAACTAGTCACGGCCGAAGCCTTCCAACAGCCAGACCTGGACCAATTAAGAAAATCTCAATCTACCCAGCCGGGGATCGAACCCAGGACCTCCGTTTTGTAAATCCACCGCTCATACCACTGCACCACGGAGGCCGTCAAAACTATGGCGTAACTACTATGGCGTAACTATACCATCTGAGGTAGATGGTATAGTTACGCCACTTCAAAATGGTCTACTTTATTTTGACAAAATTAGGTAAAAGATTGAATAACACGAATAGGAAGTAGAAGATCTTACCTGAAGCGTGGCATCAGGGAGATGATTTATCATGATCATCTATGTTTTATAATGAGTAAAGATTACAATAGAAAATGTTACCATATTCTGATAACTATTAAATGATGCTTATGCAGAATGATG